>NC_091367.1:16897866-16960366 GCF_038502225.1 Cherax quadricarinatus
CTCCTGTGTATATTATCAAATTTAAAAGTAGGAACTCTAGTTTTTTCTTTTGGGCCACCCTGCCTCGGTGGGATACGGCCTGTTTGTTGAAAGAAAAGAATCACTTTCACACATAATCACTGTCTTTGACGAGGCGCTCAGATACGAAGTATTTTAGATGTCACTCCAAACAACCAATATTCCAACCCCCTCCTTTTAATGTGAAGGCAGTGTACTTCCCACCTCCTGGTCTCTCTCCTTCTTATATATATATATATATATATATATATATATATATATATATATATATATATATATATATATATATATATATATATATATATATATAATTAGATGGGGTCCACCTCTGGTGTAAATTGTGGGACCCACAGCCTCGGAGAAGTGGATAAAAAGGCTTCATTGAAGAATATTTTGATTTCTTCCTGAAGCCGTTTGAATATTCCACTTCCCCTACCATCCCATCTTTTCATTCTTTTTTACAAATAGGTATATTTTATTACATAATATGATACATTGCTGATATAAAGATGGAATATACCATGCATGAGATGTGAGAGATGCATGTCTAGTACATATTGTTACATATTTGTCACTGATTATAATGCGAAAATCTCATCCAGCTCTTCAGAACTGGGGTGCGTGCCCAAAATACAGCAGGCATTACCCCACACGATGGTGTGGATGACTCTAGGCTAATTTCATTCTAGTCCCTGTTTGGTGTACTAGTTCAACGAGCAGTATTTTATATTACTGTGACCACGAACGAGTGGTATTGATCAATAAGAACACTGCACTAGCCAAGGACTCGAACCCATGCTGCTTTGGCCTGCCTCATGGTGGGCGAAAACACATGACGCCCTAATCCACTAGGCCATACGATCCTCAAGAGTATATATATAATGTCGTGCACTATAGGTAAAACTTGCGATTTTGGCATAAATAGAAATGCTCTTTTTGCCGAATAAGGCAAGCGAAAATTTGTGTATGGAATTATTTTCCCAAAAAATCATTCTGAACCTAACGAAAAAATATATTTCATTGTGTTTGTTTATTACTGAATTATTGTCAACTTATCTAAAATATATTTAGTTGGATTAGGCTAAATAAAATTTTGCTTGTTATAATAAGGTTAGGTATGTTTTCTGAGGTTCTTTTGGTACAAAATTATTAATTTTTACATTATCGTAATTGAAAAAAAATATATATCTTTAAACGTATAAGAGAAAATTTTAGAAATGGCTTAATTTTAAATGAGTTCTTGCTAATTGACCAATTTTACCTATTCACATATTTCTTGAATTTAAACACCTTTACCGCCTCCTCTTTCACAGATGTTAATTTAATATTCCTGCTGCCCCTTCTGAAAATTGCAGATTTTTTTTTAACTTTGTTTTAAGGCAAATCTTTGCACTCGTATACTCGGCTCCATACCTGTCTTAGATGAATGATTATAGTCATTGATGTTACCTGCTCTTACTCGACCTATAAATATTCAAGTGGTCATGATGGGTGGTCGGTGAGTGTCGATGTTTCGCGCAAGAGATGTAAGCTTTTTGAAATTTGTGTTTCTGATACTCCAGTATGTGATATGAAAAATGAAACTGTACGTGAAGCTTTTCTGCCTTATATTCGGTGGCTCCCAAGACTGGCTGTTACCTTTAGAGATTTTGAGTGCGCTATTCTTTGGAAATATGTCTAAAAGCTAAGTATTTTGAAACTCATTTGAAACTGTTCAGTGCTTGCAGGGTCCGACAGGGAAGGTAATGAACCCCTGGAGAGAGTCATTAGGGATGTACAAGACGATAACTTTTGCTAATTGAGTAAAATCGGTGTTGGAAGACATTTAGTGGAGAAAAAGTTTTTGTGTCCTAAAATCACAAAAGAAAATAAGGAAATTGAATGCAATTGCAAGAATGGTAGCAAAAGAGAAATTGTTGGATGGTTATGTCCTTGGTCAGAAATTGTTGAAGATTATGGTGAGAAATTATTTGATTGGAAGTCTTACGCACGTGTGTAATCGAGTTTGGAGTTGCAAAATATCTAAAAAAGAGTTAGTGGTAATCAATGATGAAGGAGATATGACTGATAGCGAAATTTATGGTGCGAAGACTGAGCTAGCACTACGTTATTTCCCAGATATTGACGGGTTATCACTAAAATTTTGTATTATCCTTCGTCGATACTACTAAAGATTCAACTTGAAATATTTAATGAAATGAGGCGTTAGCGAAGTCGGGTGTTCAGAAACTAACCATTGTAGCTCTGTGTGTTCCATTGCAATGAATCTAGTAGTGTGAACAATTTTGAGATGTTATCGTTAATGTGTACAGATTACAAAGTGCTGTGTAATATAATGTATACTTTAATTCAGAGTTCTTGTTCGTGACACAGACTGGTGGCTAAAGCTCCCGCTTCACACACGGAGGGCCCGGGTTCGATTCCCGGCGGGTGGAAACATTCGACACGTTTCCTTACACCTGTTGTCCTGTTCACCTAGCAGCAAATAGGTACCTGGGTGTTAGTCGACTGGTGTGGGTCGCATCCTGGGGGACAAGATTAAGGACCCCAATGGAAATAAGTTAGACAGTCCTCGATGACGCACTGACTTTCTTGGGTTATCCTGGGTGGCTAACCCTCCGGGGTTAAAAATCCGAACGAAATCTTATCTTATCTTACTCCCCGTTTCTTGGTGTTTAAACTTTCACCAGATTCATCTCCAGTTCGTTCTCTCGGGATTCTACGTATATTCAGAAACAAATAATGTGTAAAATCGAGCGTCATTTTTGTCATCATCGTCTTCGTCATGGACAGAAACTTCTATGTTTCACGCTCTATTCTCGATCGAGAAGTGTTACGATTTTGACATATACTTTTGCCCTAGACATCTGCTACACGAAACCAAGTTTCCCATTTGAATTCGAGTTGCCCTGACTGTCAGCTTCCTTCCCATCGAAGTGTTGCCCTTCTTTAGTCATTCTCTCTTTCTGCCTATCTCCTTTACTTGTAGGTGCGATATACGGAGGATTTGTGGGAGTGAGAGGACGGTGTTAGGTAAATATATACTGATGCAAGTACATTTTATTGCAACGTTGCCACAACAAAATGTCACATTAGCTGCATCTGTGGCCATTTACCTAACATTTTGTCGGTAATTCTACTTGGAGTGTAGGTGGGATGTGCAGGAAAAGATGGAAAAAATGGAAAAGATGGAAAAGATGGGATGTGTAAAGAAGGATGCGGAAGGTGGATATGTGTGTGTGAGGAGGAAGATAGTAGAGAAGAATGAATGCGGGAAAGGCCGATGAGGTGGATGTATGTGGGGGGGGGGAAGAAGAGGATGAAGGAAGTAGTTATGCTCTGGTGGATGCAGGCGGAGGATGTGTGTGGAGGAAGAAAGAGAAATTAGAAACTGGAACGAGTGCTGGTGGATGACTGGGATGGGAGAGAAAAAGGTGAATATTGCAGCGCTAACACTGAGGCGAGCTTCGTGGCACTAAGCGACTGTGGAACACGTTTGTACTCTGTACGTCTGTACTCTGTACGTCTGTACTCTTTATTCATTAAGTATTGAAGTTAGTAGGAACATTGTGCCTAACATTGTGCCTAACATTGTGTCTAACATTGTGTCTAACATTGTGTCTAACATTGTGTCTAACATTGTACCTAACATTGTGCCTAACATTGTGTCTAACATTGTGTCTAACATTGTGTCTAACATTGTGCCTAACATTGTGCCTAACATTGTGCCTAACATTGTGCCTAACATTGTGCCTAACATTGTGCCTAACATTGTGCCTAACATTGTGCCTAACATTGTGCCTAACATTGTGCCTAACATTGTGCCTAACATTGTGCCTAACATTGTGCCTAACATTCCGCTTAACATTGTGCCTAACATTGTGCCTAACATTGTGCCTAACATTGTGCCTAACATTGTGCCTAACATTGTGCCTAACATTGTGCCTAACATTGTGCCTAACATTGTGCCTAACATTGTGCCTAACATTGTGTCTAACATTGTGCCTAACATTGTGTCTAACATTGTACCTAACATTGTTCCTAACATTGTGCCTAACATTGTGCCTAACATTGTGCCTAACATTGTGCCTAACATTGTGTCTAACATTGTACCTAACATTGTACCTAACATTGTGCCTAACATTGTGCCTAACATTGTACCTAACATTGTGCCTAACATTATGCCTAACATTATGCCTAACATTGTACCTAACATTGTGCCTAACATTGTGCCTAACATTGTGCCTAACATTATGCCTAACATTGTACCTAACATTGTACCTAACATTGTGCCTAACATTATGCCTAACATTATGCCTAACATTGTACCTAACATTGTGCCTAACATTATGCCTAACATTATGCCTAACATTGTACTTAACATTGTGCCTAACATTATGCCTAACATTATGCCTAACATTGTACCTAACATTGTGCCTAACATTGTGCCTAACATTGTGCCTAACATTATGCCTAACATTATGCCTAACATTGTACCTAACATTGTGCCTAACATTATGCCTAACATTACGCCTAACATTGTACCTAACATTGTGCCTAACATTGTGCCTAACATTGTGCCTAACATTGTACCTAACATTGTACCTAACATTGTACCTAACATTGTGCCTAACATTATGCCTAACATTATGCCTAACATTGTACCTAACATTGTGCCTAACATTGTACCTAACATTGTGCCTAACATTATGCCTAACATTGTGCCTAACATTCCGTTTAACATTGTGTCTAACATTGCGCCTAACATTGTGCCTAACATTGTGCCTAACATTGTGCCTAACATTGTGTCTAACATTGTACCTAACATTGTACCTAACTTGTGCCTAACATTGTGTCTAACATTGTGCCTAACATTGTGCCTAACATTGTGCCTAACATTCCACTTAACATTGTGTCTAACATTGTGCCTAACATTGTGCCTAACATTGTGCCTAACATTGTGTCTAACATTATGCCTAACATTGTGCCTAACATTGTGCCTAACATTATGCCTAACATTGTGTCTAACATTGTGCCTAACATTGTGCCTAACATTATGCCTAACATTGTGCCTAACATAGTGCCTAACATTGTACCTAACATTGTGCCTAACATTGTGCCTAACATTGTACCTAACATTGTGCCTAACATTGTGCCTAACATTGTGCCTAACATTGTGCCTAACATTGTACCTAACATTGTACCTAACATTGTGCCTAACATTGTGCCTAACATTGTGCCTAACATTGTGCCTAACATTGTGCCTAACATTGTACCTAACATTGTACCTAACATTGTGCCTAACATTGTGCCTAACATTGTGCCTAACATTGTACCTAACATTGTACCTAACATTGTGCCTAACATTGTGCCTAACATTGTACCTAACATTGTGCCTAACATTGTGTCTAATATTGTACCTAACATTGTGCCTAACATTGTGCCTAACATTGTGCCTAACATTGTGCCTAACATTGTGCCTAACATTGTGCCTAACATTGTGCCTAACATTGTACCTAACATTGTACCTAACATTGTGCCTAACATTGTACCTAACATTGTGCCTAACATTGTGCCTAACATTGTGCCTAACATTGTGCCTAACATTGTGTCTAACATTGTACCTAACATTGTGCCTAACATTGTGCCTAACATTGTGCCTAACATTGTACCTAACATTGTACCTAACATTGTGCCTAACATTGTACCTAACATTGTGCCTAACATTGTGCCTAACATTGTACCTAACATTGTGCCTAACATTGTGCCTAACATTGTACCTAACATTGTGCCTAACATTGTGTCTAGCATTGTACCTAACATTGTGCCTACCATTGTGCCTAACATTGTACCTAACATTGTGCCTAACATTGTGCCTAACATTGTGCCTAACATTGTGCCTAACATTGTGCCTAACATTGTGCCTAACATTGTGCCTAACACTGTGCCTAACATTGTGCCTAACATTGTACCTAACATTGTGTCTAACATTGTGGCTAACATTGTGTCTAACATTGTGCCTAACATTGTGCCTAACATTGTATCTAACATTGTGCCTAACATTGTGCCTAACATTGTACCTAACATTGTGCCTAACATTGTGCCAAACATTGTACCTAACATTGTGCCTAACATTGTACCTAACATTGTACCTAACATTGTACCTAACATTGTGCCTAACATTGTGCCTAACATTGTGCCTAACATTGTGCCTAACATTGTGCCTAACATTGTGCCTAACATTGTGCCTAACATTGTGCCTAACATTGTGCCTAACATTGTGCCTAACATTGTGCCTAACATTGTGCCTAACATTGTGTCTAACATTGTGCCTAACATTGTGCCTAACATTGTGCCTAACATTGTGCCTAACATTGTGCCTAACATTGTGCCTAACATTGTGCCTAACATTGTGCCTAACATTGTGCCTAACATTGTGCCTAACATTGTGCCTAACATTGTGCCTAACATTGTGCCTAACATTGTGCCTAACATTGTGCCTAACATTGTGTCTAACATTGTGCCTAACATTGTGCCTAACATTGTGCCTAACATTGTGCCTAACATTGTGTCTAACATTGTGCCTAACATTGTGCCTAACATTGTGCCTAACATTGTTTTATTGCAGGCAAACTACATTATCCTTGTACAGTCTAAAAAATAAATAAAAAAATTAATTTTGAATTTGAATTGTGCTAAGGTTGTAACGAACAAAAATATTGAGCCAACTAGGATGGCATTAATTTGGAACAGTATTTGCAACTAGTATAGTAATAACAAGGAATTGAGCCAACTAGCATAGTACCAGCAGAAAAAAGTTGTCAGTCAGGATAGTACTAACACAGAATGACGTCAAACATAATAGTACCAGAAAATGACGTCAATAAAAGTACGACCACAAAAATGACTTCAAACATAATAGTACGACCAGAAAATGACGTCAATAAAAGTACGACCACAAAATGACGTCAATAATAGTACGACTCTGGCTCTGGTGGCCTGGTGGTTAACGCTCTCGCTTCACACGGCGAGGGCCTGGGTTCGATTCCCAGCCAGAGTAGAAACATTGGACGTGTTTCTTTCCACCTGTTGTCTATGTTCCCCATCAGTAAAATGGGTACCTGGATGTTAGTCGACTGGTGTGGGTCGCATCCTGGGACACTGACCTAAGGAGGCCTGGTCACAGACCGGGCCGCGGGGGCGTTGACCCCCGGAACTCTCTCCAGGTAAACTCTCTCCAGGTAAACCACAAAATGACGTCAATAAAAGTACGACCACAAAATGACGTCAATAATAGTACGACCAGAAAATGACGTCAATGAAAGTACGACCACAAAAATGACTTCAAACATAATAGTACGACCAGAAAATGACGTCAATAAAAGTACGACCACAAAATGACATCAAACATAATAGTACGACCAGAAAATGACGGCAACAAAAGTACGACCACAAAATGACATCAAACATAATAGTACGACCAGAAAATGACGTCAATAAAAGTACGACCACAAAATGACGTCAATAAAAGTACGACCACAAAATGACGTCAAACATAATAGTACGACCAGAAAATGACGTCAATAATAGTACGACCACAAAATGACGTCATAATAGTACGACCAGAAAATGACATCAATTAAAGTACGACCACGAAATGACGTCAATAGTACGACCACAAAATGACGTCAATAATAGTACGACCACAAAATGACGTCAATAATAGTACGACCACAAAATGACGTCAATAAAAGTACGACCACAAAATGACGTCAAACATAATAGTACGACCAGAAAATGACGTCAATAATAGTACGACCACAAATTGACGTCAAAGATAATAGTACGACCAGAAAATGACGTCAATAAAAGTACAACCACAAAATGACGTCAATAATAGTACGACCACAAAATGACGTCAATAATAGTACGACCACAAAATGACGTCAATAATAGTACGACCACAAAATGACGTCAAACATAATAGTACGACCACAGAATGTAGCTCATCATGACAGTAATAAAGCTGATGCTTCTCAGAAGGTAAATAAAAAATAATGTCAAATAGGACAGTAATAAAAAATTATACAAATCAAATTTAAAAAAAAAATGGTGTCAACCATGATTTTACTAACGAATAATTGTGTCAACCATGATTTTACTAACGAATAATGATGTCAACCATGATTTTACTAACGAATATTGGTGTCAACCATGATTTTACTAACGAATAATGGTGTCAACCATGATTTTACTAACGAATAATGGTGTCAACCATGATTTTACTAACGAATAATGGTGTCAACCATGATTTTACTAAGGAATAATGGTGTCAACCATAAGGGTAAAGATCACGAATGATGACAATAACCGAAAATGGTGTCAGTTTTGATGATAACCAAAAAACTATTGCCAAACATGATGTCAACAACCATGAATTGTGTCACCCAGAAATTCAATAAAAAAAATGGTGTCAACCATGACGGTAGCAACCAAAAATGGAGTCAAAATTTGTCTTAATGACTAGGAATAGTGTCATACGAGATGATATCGAGCAACAACCACGAATGTTGTCAACCATAATATTAATGGAGTCAACCATAATATAAATAACCAAAAATAGTGATTACCATTATGGTAACAATCACGAATGTTGTCAACCATAATATAAATGGAGTCAACCATAATATAAATAACCAAAAATAGTGATTACCATTATGGTAACAATCACGAATGTTGTCAACCATAATATAAATGGAGTCAACCATAATATAAATAACCAAAAATAGTGATTACCATTATGGTAACAATCACGAATGTTGTCAACCATAATATAAATGGTGTCAACCCTAATATAAATAATCAGTAATAGTGATTACCATTATGGTAACAATCACGAATGTTGTCAACCATAATATAAATGGTGTCAACCCTAATATAAATAATCAGTAATAGTGATTACCATAATGGGAATCACTAGGAATAGTATCAGTTATTACGATCAAATCGAGAAGTGGTACCTACCATGATGGTAATAAAAAGAACGGTGCCAATCATGGTGGTAATGGCAAAGAATTGTGTTAACAGTTAATTTAGCAACACGAAGTGGTGTCAGCCAAGACAGAAATAACTAGTATTGGTGACAACCATAACTGTGATGAATAAGAATGGTGTTAACCAGGATGGCAGTAACTAAGAATGGTGTTAACCAGGATGGCAGTAACTAAGAATGGTGTTAACCAGGATGGCAGTATCTAAGAATGGTGTTAACCAGGATGGCAGTATCTAAGAATGGTGTTAACCAGGATGGCAGTAACTAAGAATGGTGTTAACCAGGATGGCAGTAACTAAGAATGGTGTTAACCAGGATGGCAGTAACTAAGAATGGTGTTAACCAGGATGGCAGTAACTAAGAATGGTGTTAACCAGGATGGCAGTAACTAAGAATGGTGTTAACCAGGATGGCAGTATCTAAGAATGGTGTTAACCAGGATGGCAGTAACCAAGAATGGTGTTAACCAGGATGGGAATAACCAAGAATGGTGTCAATCAGGGAAAGAGAGGTGGATGGTGATAATGTTCTCTTTCTCTCCTTCACCCATTCCCTTGCACCTCACCCTTTTCCATCCCTCTTACCCATCCCTTTCTCACTTTCCCCTTCTCGTTCATTCACCTATTCTTCCTCCCACATATCCTTACCCTCATCTGTTCCTTCCTCTCACCTATTCCGTCCCCTCACTTATTCCTTTCCCTCACCTATTCCTTCCCTTCACCCATCCCCTAACAGTATTGATAATTGAGGTGCGGCAGCAGTCAGCTGAGTTCTGGGTAAACATCAGGCACTTCTCTCCATCAGACACCACCAGTCGTCACTCCAGTCGTCACTCCAGTCGTCACTCCAGTCGTCACTCCAGTCGTCACTCGGTCCACAACTACATCAGTTCATTATAATCATGAACTTCAGGTATCTCCGAGGTTTTCACACCCGTCCCTCACAAAGTCATGACCAACAGTTCATCATACATTAATCCATTCCCAGATATGACACCAGTCATCTAGTTATCACACAGCCATCACTCATCAAGCCTGCTATCACCTCGGTTATCACACAGCCATCACTCATCAAGCCTGCTATCACCTCACTTATCACACAGCCATCACTCATCAAGCCTTCTATCACCTCACTTATCACACAGCCATCACTCATCAAGCCTGCTATCACCTCACTTATCACACAGCCATCACTCATCAAGCCTGCTATCACCTCGGTTATCACACAGTCATCACTTATCAAGCCTGCTATCACCTCACTTATCACACAGCCATCACTCATCAAGCCTGCTATCACCTCGGTTATCACACAGCCATCACTCATCAAGCCTGCTATCACCTCGGTTATCACACAGCCATCACTCATCAAGCATGCTATCACCTCGGTTATCACACAGCCATCACTCATCAAGCCTGCTATCACATCGGTTATCACACAGCCATCACTCATCAAGCCTGCTATCACCTCGGTTATCACACAACCATCACTTATCAAGCCTGCTATCACCTCGGTTATCACACAGTCATCACTTATCAAGCCTGCTATCACCTCACTTATCACACAGCCATCACTCATCAAGCCTGCTATCACCTCGGTTATCACACAGCCATCACTCATCAAGCCTGCTATCACCTCGGTTATCACACAGCCATCACTCATCAAGCCTGATATCACCTCGGTTATCACACAGCCATCACTCATCAAGCCTGCTATCACCTCACTTATCACACAGCCATCACTCATCAAGCCTGCTATCACCTCACTTATCACACAGCCATCACTCATCAAGCCTGCTATCACCTCGGTTATCACACAGCCATCAGTTCTCAAGCCGGCTATCACCTCACTTATCACACAGCCATCACTCATCAAGCCTGCTATCACATCGGTTATCACACAGCCATCACTCATCAAGCCTGCTATCACCTCGGTTATCACACAGCCATCACTCATCAAGCCTGCTATCACCTCGGCCTGCTATCAACTCGGTTATCACACAGCCATCACTCATCAAGCCTGATATCACCTCGGTTATCACACAGCCATCACTCATCAAGCCTGCTATCACCTCACTTATCACACAGCCATCACTCATCAAGCCTGCTATCACCTCACTTATCACACAGCCATCACTCATCAAGCCTGCTATCACATCGGTTATCACACAGCCATCACTCATCAAGCCTGCTATCACCTCACTTATCACACAGCCATCATTCATCAAGCCTGCTATCACATCGGTTATCACACAGCCATCACTCATCAAGCCTGCTATCACCTCGGTTATCACACAGCCATCACTCATCAAGCCTGATATCACCTCGGTTATTACACAGCCATCACTCATCAAGCCTGCTATCACCTCACTTATCACACAGCCATCACTCATCAAGCCTGCTATCACCTCGGTTATCACACAGCCATCACTCATCAAGCCTGATATCACCTCGGTTATTACACAGCCATCACTCATCAAGCCTGCTATCACCTCACTTATCACACAGCCATCACTCATCAAGCCTGCTATCACCTCACTTATCACACAGCCATCACTCATCAAGCCTGATATCACCTCGGTTATCACACAGCCATCACTCATCAAGCCTGATATCACCTCGGTTATCACACAGCCATCACTCATCAAGCCTGCTATCACCTCACTTATCACACAGCCATCACTCATCAAGCCTGCTATCACCTCGGTTATCACACAGCCATCACTCATCAAGCCTGCTATCACCTCACTTATCACACAGCCATCACTCATCAAGCCTGCTATCACTCATCAAGCCTGTTATCACACAGCCATCACTCATCAAGCCTGCTACCACCTCGGTTATCACACAGCCATCACTCATCAAGCCTGATATCACCTCGGTTATCACACAGCCATCACTCATCAAGCCTGCTATCACCTCACTTATCACACAGCCATCACTCATCAAGCCTGCTATCACCTCGGTTATCACACAGCCATCACTCATCAAGCCTGCTATCACCTCGGTTATCACACAGCCATCACTCATCAAGCCTGCTATCACCTCGGTTATCACACAGCCATCACTCATCAAGCCTGCTATCACCTCACTTATCACACAGCCATCACTCATCAAGCCTGCTATCACCTCGGTTATCACACAGCCATCACTCATCAAGCCTGCTATCACCTCACTTATCACACAGCCATCACTCATCAAGCCTGCTATCACCTCGGTTATCACACAGCCATCACTCATCAAGCCTGATATCACCTCGGTTATCACACAGCCATCACTCATCAAGCCTGATATCACTCGGTTATACACAGCCATCACTCATCAAGCCTGCTATCACCTCACTTATCACACAGCCATCACTCATCAAGCCTGCTATCACCTCGGTTATCACACAGCCATCACTCATCAAGCCTGCTATCACCTCGGTTATCACACAGACATCACTCATCAAGCCTGCTATCACCTCACTTATCACACAGCCATCACTCATCAAGCCTGCTATCACCTCGGTTATCACACAGCCATCACTCATCAAGCCTGCTATCACCTCGGTTATCACACAGCCATCACTCATCAAGCCTGCTATCACCTCGGTTATCACACAGCCATCACTCATCAAGCCTGCTATCATGTCACTTATCACACAGCCATCACTCATCAAGCCTGCTATCACCTCGGTTATCACACAGCCATCACTCATCAAGCCTGCTATCACCTCGGTTATCACACAGCCATCACTCATCAAGCCTGCTATCACCTCGGTTATCACACAGACATCACTCATCAAGCCTGCTATCACCTCAGTTATCACGCAGACATCGTCCCAGTCATCACTCAAGCTATAAGCACAGCCATCACACAATCACCACTCCAGAAACTAAGCCAGTTATCAGAAGGTCATCACCCCCTCTTATCACCCCAAATACCACTCAACAATCACTCCATCCGCTTCACACTCATCACCTATTGCCCACACAAAGTCATCTCCCATGACATTACAAAGTCATCACTCCAAATATCACACATTTATTGCACAAGAATCACACAGCTATCATACAGTCATCACACAGCTATCATACATTCATCCCACAGCTATCATACAGTCATCACACAGCTATCATACAGCCATCACACAACTATCATACATTCATCCCACAGCTATCATACAGTCATCACACAGCTATCATACAGTCATCACACAGCTATCATACATTCATCCCACAGCTATCATACATTCATCCCACAGCTATCATACAGTCATCACACAGCTATCATACAGCCATCACACAACTATCATACATTCATCCCACAGCTATCATGCAGTCATCACATAGCTATCATACATTCATCCCACAGCTATCTTACAGTCATCACACAGCTATCATACATTCATCCCACAGCTATCATACATTCATCCCACAGCTATCATACAGTCATCACACAGCTATCATACAGCCATCACACAACTATCATACATTCATCCCACAGCTATCATACAGTCATCACATAGCTATCATACATTCATCCCACAGCTATCATACAGTCATCACACAGCTATCATACAGTCATCACATAGCTATCATACATTCATCCCACAGCTATCATACATTCATCCCACAGCTATCATACATTCATCCCACAGCTATCATACATTCATCCCACAGCTATCATACATTCATCCCACAGCTATCATACAGTCATCACACAGCTATCATACAGTCATCACACAGCTATCATACAGCCATCTCACAGCTATCATACAGGCATCACATAGCTATCATACAGGCATCCCACAGCTATCATACAGCCATCACACAACTATCATACAGTCATCACACAGCTATCCCACAGCTATCATACAGTCATCACACAGCTATCATACAGTCATCACACAGCTATCATACAGCCATCACACAGCTATCATACAGCCATCACACAGCTATCATACAGGCATCACATAGCTATCATACAGCCATCACACAGCTATCATACAGCCATCACACAGCTATCATACAGGCATCACATAGCTATCATACAGCCATCACACAGCTATCATACAGCCATCACACAGCTATCATACAGTCATCACACAGCTATCATACAGCCATCACACAGCTATCATACAGCCATCACACAGCTATCATACAGCCATCACACAGCTATCATACAGGCATCACATAGCTATCATACAGCCATCACACAGCTATCATACAGCCATCACATAGCTATCATACAGGCATCACATAGCTATCATACAGCCATCACACAGCTATCATACAGCCATCACATAGCTATCATACAGCCATCACATAGCTATCATACAGCCATCACACAGCTATCACACAGTCACCATCCCAATCATTTGATAGTGAATCACACAATATCTCTCGAGTCTCACAATTATTCAGAATCCAGATGATTTTATAATTATAGCCAAAGCACACAACACACTGGAATTAAACTTTTTTGAAAGCTTACATATTTAACAGGTAAAAATTTGGACACATTGATAATGATTCCATGATTACCTTTATTGCACTGAAATAATCTTAGCTTATCGTTGAATTTTTATTTTCACTGTTGTGGTTTGTCTGGGTCATGCAAGACAAAATGTAAACTCTATCTTCTTAATGTTTTATTTAACTAGTTTTTAATGTTTTCTCTTGTTTTGCTGATGGTCTATTGTATTTTCATGATTTATTACTAGTCAACCAGTTATGTTGGCTAGTTTTTTTTGCCCCTCCCCCACACCATATTGTGAATGGCTATGTATAAAATATTAGGGTGAGGAGTTGACTCCAGCCAAATTGATGTTACATTTATATACATGGTCTGGAGTTAGTCTTTCACTCATTGCCTGAGTACACTTATTGGTCTCTCTCGTCTGTGAGTTATATGCCAATAGCAGTGAGTGAACCCACTTTGTACTCTCACTCAGAATTACTCTGACGTGCATGGTAGTTGCCTACGTTGCTTCTCTGTTGTGCTCTGTTTATTGTATAAATATCTCACGAAATTGTAATAACACGATTGCAAACAAACCACAGAACGGGTGGAGGTTGAACCCATGGCGAGTGAGTCTTACAACCATACCTCCGGCCTGGATTGAACCCGCGGTCATAGAGTCTCAAAACTCCAGCCCATCGCGTTAGCCACTAGACCAGTTAGCCACAATAAGATTCATCCAACTAGGTATATTTCTACACCATAGGAAAGTTAGCACAGGCACCTCTGTGACCACAAATGCAAGTTTTTACAGACGAATCTCCAGCTAGCGTGGCCGTGACGAACTCTAGCTCAAGTCCCTTCACTGCCGTCAACATGACTCAAGAAATCGTAATGACACGATTGCAAATAAACCATACCCCCGGCCGGGATTGAACCCGCGGTCATAGAGTCTCAAAACTCCAACCCGTCGCGTTAGCCACTAGACCAGTTTATTTGCAATCGTGTCATTACGATTTCTTGAGTCGAGTCTTACAACTCCAGGTCAGTGCATAAGCCACTGGGCCAGATTTTTACGACTCACTCGCCATGTGTTCAAACCCCACTCGTTCCGTGGTTAGTTTATGTATATATTGGTGTGTAGACAGTAAGCCTACATGACTAATTTCCAAAATTTCCTCCAGAGGGCACGCCTCTAGGTAGGCATACCCAGACCTGCCTCGCTCTCACTTGGCAACCAGGTATCCTAGAGTCAACAGCTCCACTCCCTGGGTCACCCCAGGGCACACTGTGTACCACGAATCCAAATAAAGGAGCCTCCGATGCCTAATTCATCCCCGCCAGGATACGCACATAAACTTCACCTTTATAGGTGGTGGGAACATAGCGGCATTCAAAAAATTACCCTCGGTAAGTACACTCAGTGTTTATCTATGTCTTTATTACTCTTCGTTCGTTGTTTGTGGACTTGACTCTTGATCAGGTATTACAAGCCTTTTATTTTTGCTCATGTTCGTAATATTATCTAGTAAAAATATGCTTATAACTAATGAAGAGTATATTGAAAACTTGTGAAACATTCCCAAATGATTAAAAAAACTCGTCCTAAATATAATAATAATCACAGTACTTGTAAAACTATACCATTAACTAGTATAAACTTGCTCTTAACTTTCCAAAGAATATTCTAATGAAAACTCTTTATACCAAACAAAATATTCTCATCAAAAAAAAAAAAAAAAGAATTAAACGCTCTTAGCTGCTAATATCTTATTCTTTAACAGTTAAGAAACCTGCCCTTAGCTCTAATGACACTTTAAACTTAATTATTAAACAAGTTAGAATAATTTCAAATACGAAGTTAATGAATAAAGCTGTCGTCGTCTTAGGAAAAAAAACATTTTTTACTGGCAAAAATGTAAAACATTTCAAGACGTTTACCAAAGGACAAGTTATAAGTTAGTTTAAAATATTTCAAGACGTTTACCAAAGGACAAGTTATAAGTTAGTTTAAAATATTTCAAGACGTTTACCAAAGGACAAGTTATAAGTTAGTTTAAAATATTTCAAGACGTTTACCAAAGAGCAAGTTATAAGTTAGTTTAAAATATTTCAAGACGTTCACCAAAGGACAAGTTATAAGTTAGTTTAAAATATTTCAAGACGTTTACCAAAGGACAAGTTATAAGTTAGTTTAAAATATTTCAAGACGTTTACCAAAGGACAAGTTATAAGTTAGTTTAAAATATTTCAAGACGTTTACCAAAGGACAAGTTATAAGTTAGTTTCTTAACAAGTGAGCATAATGAAGAATACAAACTTATTTACTGTAGTCTGAGGTAAGTCAAGATGGGATGTATATGGTAATAATATAATGAATAGCAAAAAACAATAGAAATTATATAAATATAACTTGCAAACTCTGCATCCAGAGTCCACAGTACTTTACCACAGAGCCAGTACCCAGGTAAGTATGGGCGCCTAGCTGTAGCTAGACGATGTTACCGCATACCCCAGGGTATAAGGCTTGTTTTCAAAGTTATTTTATCAAATGCTGCCACCTGCAGAGGACAACGATTCGCAAACAGGCGAAATTATTTACAAACATTGTCTCTTCGTCCACAGCAGGATTCGAATCTGCAGACTCTGTACCAGAGTCCACAGTACCTTACCACTGAGCCAGATCCCAGATAAGCATGGGCGCCTAGCTATAGCATTTCAAATCTTATTCGTTGTCCACTGCATGTGGCAGGATAATGTTAGTAAATAATTTCTCCTGTTTGCGAATTGTTAAGTATATACACACACACACACACACACACATATATATATATATATATATATATATATATATATATATATATATATATATATATATATATATATATATATATATATATATATATATATATAATGAGAGAGAGAGAGAGAGAGAACAAAAAAAATTAGAGATATACTTGAAAATAACTAAAACAATTCTAATCGTTTATTTTGAAACACATTTTCCAAACCAGTGGGAATAAGCAAGATAGAAATGGGCTAAATGCTGTAAATATTAATAAATTTTTTAAGTATATTTGGATAAAATATACCAGAAAAAATAACTAAAACTGACATTTCTCTCGTTTCTGTTCAAGTCAGAGTTCTTCCCTCGTTGAATCAACACTGATTACCTTCCATTATCCCGGTGCCGTGTGACTCCTGCCGGATCAGCATCATGTAATTTTAACAATATTTCTTCTTTCAAGTATTCAACGATGGAAACGTTAATGATGTGACACAGACGAGACTCAGCATCCTCACTAGTTATTCACGATTAACTAGGTGAGTAAAACTATACAAAGTAGCAGAGAATTCACTCTCCAACATCCTCTTGAGATGAATGATAGACACGGGATATTAACAATAACAATAATCATCATAATAATTTTATATTTATTATTATTATTATTAAAATAATAATGAATCGATGTCTCTAGCCTCGTTAGTTCTCGCCTGTAGTTCATACGTTAAAAACAATGGCTATTATTTGACAGCAACTCATTTACATGCGCAAGTCCATCACACACACACCAGCCAGTCTGTCTCTCACTGAAACACCAGCCAGTCTGTCTCTCACTGAAACACCAGCCAGTCTGTCTCTCACTGAAACACCAGCCAGTCTGTCTCTCACTGAAACACCAGCCAGTCTGTCTCTCACTGAAACACCAGCCAGTCTGTCTCTCACTAAAACACCAGCCAGTCTGTCTCTCACTAAAACACCAGCCAGTCTGTCTCTCACTGAAACACCAGCCAGTCTGTCTCTCACTGAAACACCAGCCAGTCTGTCTCTCACTAAAACACCAGCCAGTCTGTCTCTCACTGAAACACCAGCCAGTCTGTCTCTCACTGAAACACCAGCCAGTCTGTCTCTCACTGAAACACCAGCCAGTCTGTCTCTCACTGAAACACCAGCCAGTCTGTCTCTCACTGAAACACCAGCCAGTCTGTCTCTCACTGAAACATATCCAGCCAGTCTGTCTCTCACTAAAACACCAGCCAGTCTGTCTCTCACTGTCTCTCTCTCACTAAACACCAGCCAGTCTGTCTCTCACTAAAACACCAGCCAGTCTCTCTCTCACTAAAAAACATTAGCCAGTCTGTCTCTCACTAAAACACCAGCCAGTCTGTCTCTCACTAAAACACCAGCCAGTCTGTCTCACTCAGTCTGAAGCTACACTAAAACACCAGCCAGTCTGTCTCTCACTCACTAAACACCAGCCAGTCTGTCTCTCACTAAAACACCAGCCAGTCTGTCTCTCACTAAAACACCAGCCAGTCTGTCTCTCACTAAAACACCAGCCAGTCTGTCTCTCACTAAAACACCAGCCAGTCTGTCTCTCACTAAAACACCAGCCAGTCTGTCTCTCACTAAAACTCCAGCCAGTCTGTCTCTCACTAAAACACCAGCCAGTCTGTCTCTCACTAAAACACCAGCCAGTCTGTCTCTCACTAAAACACCAGCCAGTCTGTCTCTCACTAAAACACCAGCCAGTCTGTCTCTCACTAAAACACCAGCCAGTCTGTCTCTCACTAAAACACCAGCCAGTCTGTCTCTCACTAAAACACCAGCCAGTCTGTGTCTCACTTAAACACCAGCTAGTCTGTCTTTCACTAAAACACCAGCCAGTCTGTCTCTCACAAAAACACTATCCAGTCTGTGTCTCACTTAAACACCAGCTAGTCTGTCTCTCACTAAAACACCAGCCAGTCTGTCTCTCACTAAAACACCAGCCAGTCTGTCTCTCACTAAAACACCAGCCAGTCTGTCTCTCACTAAAACACCAGCCAGTCTGTGTCTCACTTAAACACCAGCCAGTCTGTCTCTCACTAAAACACCAGCCAGTCTGTCTCTCACTAAAACACCAGCCAGTCTGTCAATCTGTTTGCTGCCCACACAATTGTCTGTCTGTATGTCAATCGTCACAGTAAACATCCAAACTTCACTATGATCAACAGGCCAATTTCATATATTCACCGTGTTCCATCTATGAAATGCAAATAATTAAAAATAAGTGTTTTCACACACACACACTCACACACACACACACACACACACACACACACACACACACACACACACACACACACACACACACACACAGCTACGTTTATTTAAAACGAAGATATAGTCAGATATATTTTATAACGCAAAACATAATTAAACAATTCTTTTTGTAGTCAAGACTAAAAGTACTGCGCAACATTTCATTCGCAAAATTATGAGAGATTATAGCGAATTATGTTCTCTCTCATATTTATCTCTTCTACTTGCTTGTTTACCCTGCTTGTTTCCCTGCCAGCCTGTCTTGTTCTCTTTTGTCTGCCTGTCCTAAATGTTTACCTGCCAGCCTGTCTTGTTCTCTTTTGTCTGCCTGTTCTAAATGTTTACCTGCCAGCCTGTCTTGTTCTCTTTTGTCTGCCTGTCCTAAATGTTTACCTGCCAGCCTGTCTTGTTCTCTTTTGTCTGCCTGTCCTAAATGTTTATCTGCCAGCCTGTCTTGTTCTCTTTTGTCTGCCTGTCCTAAATGTTTACCTGCCAGCCTGTCTTGTTCTCTTTTGTCTGCCTGTCCTAAATGTTTACCTGCCAGCCTGTCTTGTTCTCTTTTGTCTGCCTGTCCTAAATGTTTACCTGCCAGCCTGTCTTGTTCTCTTTTGTCTGCCTCTCCTAAATGTTTACCTGCCAGCCTGTCTTGTTCTCTTTTGTCTGCCTGTCCTAAATGTTTACCTGCCAGCCTGTCCTGTTCTCTTTTGTCTGCCTGTCCTAAATGTTTACCTGCCAGCCTGTCTTGTTCTCTTTTGTCTGCTTGTCCTAAATGTTTACCTGCCAGCCTGTCTTGTTCTCTTTTGTCTGCCTGTCCTAAATGTTTACCTGCCAGCCTGTCTTGTTCTCTTTTGTCTGCCTGCATTAAATGTTTACCTACCAGTCTGGTCTGTTCTGCCCTAAATGTTTACCTACCAGTCTGGTCTGTTCTGCCCTAAATGTTTACCTACCAGTCTGGTCTGTTCTGCCCTAAATGTTTACCTACCAGTCTGGTCTGTTCTGCCCTAAATGTTTACCTACCAGTCTGGTCTGTTCTGCCTTAAATGTTTACCTGCCAGATTGTCCTATACTCTTAGTCTACCTTCTCTGATTATTTACTTAATAGCATACGCTGCCTAGTATGTCTGTATGCTTGCCCTGCCTGCTCACCCTGTTACCCTGCTAATGCCCTCTTTGTCTAGCAGATTGGCATGCTCTGTATGTCTGTCTGGTTTATCTGTGTGACTGTCTATTCAAATCTATTAATTCTCTCTCTCTCTCTCTCTCTCAAGTTCTCTCGCATTTGAGTAGGGGGTAAAAATGTCTGTTATACGTAGTTTACCTGGGGTCTACCTGGAGAGCATTCCGGGGATCAACGCCCCCGCGGCCCTGTCCACGACCAGGCCTCCCGGTGGATTAGGGCCTGATCAACGAGGTTGTTACTGCTGGCCGCACTTAGTCCAACGTACGAACCACAGCCCGGCTGATCCGGCACCGACTTTAGATATATGTCCAGCTCCCTCTTGAAGACAACCAGGGGTCTACTGGTGATGTCGCTTATGGCTGGTGGGAGGCTGTTGAACAGTCTTGGGCTCCGGACACTTATTGTGCTTTCTCTTAGTGTACCAATGGCGCCCCTACTTTACAATGGGGGTATGCTGAATCGCCTGCCAAGTCTTTTACTTTCGTAGGGAGTGTTTTCTGTGTGCAGATTAGGAACCAGTCTCTCCAGAATCTTCCAGGTGTAGATGATATCTCTCTCTCGCCTGCGCTCCAGTGAGTACAAGTCAAGGGCTTCCAGGGACTCCTAGTAGTTAAGGTGCTGGATGGAACTTACACGTGCAGTAAAGGTTCTCTGTACATTCTCTAGATCTGCAATTTCACCTGCCTTGAATGGGGATGTTAATGTTCAGTAGTATTCCAGCCTAGAGAGAACAAGTGATTTAAAAAGGATCATCATTGGCTTAGCATCTCTTGTCTTGAATGTTCTCATTATCCATCCTATCAGTTTCCTCGCAGATGTGATAGTGGCAGTGTTGTGGTCTTGAAGGTGAGGTCTTCGGACATTATCACATACAAAATTATAGGCAAACAATAGGTCCAATGAGAGCTTGTTATTCTTTCTATGTACAGTGAGGTCTGTCTGTCTGCAGTTAAACGAGCGAAGTTCCGTCCAGTGACACAGAAGAGATTGGCTGTCACTTGCTGACCTCACTGACCTTATCTTCCTACTGCTTACTGCTAATGATTTGACCTTAGCAGATACCCATACAAAATATAAAGTATATTAAAATTATTATTATATGTGTTGAAAAATAGGTTTATAACTTTTTCTTGTACACATGAATTTCCATGATCAAATACAATGTCTATTAAAAAAATATAATTGCCATATTTTTTTTATGCCGAGGAGCAGAAGTTAAAAGTCAATAATTTTTATGAAATGTTGAGATTTCATCATGAAAACTTAATATATTCGTAATATAAAAAAAAAAAACGGAACGGTTGGGGTTTGAACCCATGACGAGTCCTAAACCTTCAGGCAGTGCGTAAGCTATTCGGCGAGCTGGTCAAGTGGTTAACGCACTGGACTTGAGTTTAACTCACTAGCTATAGGTTCAAACCCCAACCATGTAGTAGGGACCCATAAATCTTTGAAACTCCTTCGTTATGGATAAGGGATGGAGGTTGAACTCTACGTCATGTAGTAGAAACGTTAACAGGTAAGCTGTAGCTCTGGGCCTGAGGCTAGAAACAGTTCTAATTTCATAGCTGAACTTCGGCTATTATTCCTTTAGTCACAACTCCTAGTTTCTTAAGATTCTAGTTCTAAGATTTCAAGTTATAGGAAACTTTTAATAAATATAAATATAGAATTAGCCTTATAGGTAATTTTCTCTAATAAAATAAATAGCAAATGGAGAAAAGGAGATGAACGAGAAGGCTGGGAAATTAAAGGTAAAAAAAGAAAATAGAATATACGGCAATAAGTGGGGAAGAAAAGATAGGAAGGTATGAAAGGAGGAGGGAATTAAGATAAAGGTAGGAATAGAAGGATAACTATAAGGATAAAGTAGGAGAAAGGAAGGGAGGAAGGAGATAGGAATAGATTGATTAGAGTATAATGGAAAAAGAGGGATAAAAAGAAAGAGGGGAAATAATGCTAATAGATTATTCTTCATCATAAAATAAGTACGAGAACAAGAGGGGGAGAGAGAGAGAGAGAGAGAGAGAGAGAGAGAGAGAGAGAGAGAGAGAGAGAGAGAGAGAGAGAGAGAGAGAGAAGGCTAGAAAGGAAATGGTGGGAAGGTAAAACAATGGTAGGAGAGTGATAGATTTTTATTCATTGTTATTATGCATTATTCACTACAGTGGTCACCATCTTAGCTACACTAGTGAGTCACATTATTCAATACAGTGGTCACCATCTTAGCTACACTAGTGAGTTACATTATTCACTACAGTGGTCACCATCTTAGCTACACTAGTGAGTTACATTATTCACTACAGTGGTCACCATCTTAGCTACACCAGTGAATTACATTATTCACTACAGTGGTCACCATCTTAGCTACACTAGTGAGTTACATTATTCACTACAGTGGTCACCATCTTAGCTACACTAGTGAGTCACATTATTCAATACAGTGGTCACCATCTTAGCTACACTAGTGAGTTACATTTTTCACTACAGTGGTCACCATCTTAGCTACACTAGTGAGTTACATTATTCACTACAGTGGTCACCATCTTAGCTACACTAGTGAGTTACATTATTCACTACAGTGGTCACCATCTTAGCTACACTAGTGAGTTACATTATTCACTACAGTGGTCACCATCTTAGCTACACTAGTGAGTCACATTATTCACTACAGTGGTCACCATCTTAACTACACTAGTAAGTCATATTATTCACTACAGTGGTCACCATCTTAACTACACTAGTGAGTCACATTATTAACTACAGTGGTCACCATCTTAACTACACTAGTGAGTCACATTATTCACTACAGTGGTCACCATCTTAACTACACTAGTGAGTTACATTATTCACTACAGTGGTCACCATATTAACTACACTAGTGAGTCACATTATTCACTACAGTGGTCACCATCTTAACTACACTAGTGAGTTACATTATTCACTACAGTGGTCACCATCTTAGCTACACTAGTGAGTTACATTATTCACTACAGTGGTCACCATCTTAGCTACACTAGTGAGTTACATTATTCACTACAGTGGTCACCATCTTAGCTACACTAGTGAGTTACATTATTCACTACAGTGGTCACCATCTTAGCTACACTAGTGAGTCACATTATTCAATACAGTGGTCACCATCTTAGCTACACTAGTGAGTTACATTTTTCACTACAGTGGTCACCATCTTAGCTACACTAGTGAGTTACATTATTCACTACAGTGGTCAGCATCTTAGCTACACTAGTGAGTTACATTATTCACTACAGTGGTCACCATCTTAACTACACTAGTAAGTCATATTATTCACTACAGTGGTCACCATCTTAACTACACTAGTGAGTCACATTATTAACTACAGTGGTCACCATCTTAACTACACTAGTGAGTTACATTATTCACTACAGTGGTCACCATCTTAGCTACTCTAGTGAGTCACATTATTAACTACAGTGGTCACCATCTTAACTACACTAGTGAGTCACATTATTAACTACAGTGGTCACCATCTTAACTACACTAGTGAGTCACATTATTCACTACAGTGGTCACCATCTTAACTACACTAGTGAGTCACATTATTCACTACAGTGGTCACCATCTTAACTACTCTAGTGAGTCACATTATTCACTACAGTGGTCACCATCTTAACTACACTAGTGAGTCACATTATTCACTACAGTGGTCACCATCTTAACTACACTAGTGAGTCACATTATTCACTACAGTGGTCACCATCTTAACTACACTAGTGAGTCACATTATTCACTACAGTGGTCACCATCTTAACTACTCTAGTGAGTTACATTATTCACTACAGTGGTCACCATCTTAACTACTCTAGTGAGTCACATTATTCACTACAGTGGTCACCATCTTAACTACACTAGTGAGTCATATTAACTACAGTGGTCACCATCTTAACTACTCTAGTGAGTCACATTATTCACTACAGTGGTCACCATCCTTACTACACGAATGAGTCACGTTAAATGATCAAATACAAAGCAACGGTTACACTTTATATCAGACCAAAATGTTGATTATATTAGTAACTAATATAATCGTCATATTAATATCATTAATATAATTGAATTGAAATAATACACCTGTATTCATTTTATTATCAAAATAATAAAAATTTCCAATAATTAGCCGTTTAACGCAAAAGTATAAATCAATTTACCTTTACACTCATAACTGATTAAGAATAATGACATCGAGTTAAAAATCTAAATTACATTTAGAAATAGGTATAAATATAACAAAGTTTATTTTAGAAATAGGTATAAATATAACAAAGTTTATTTTAGAAATAGGTATAAATATAACAAAGTTTATTTTAGAAATAGGTATAAATATAACAAAGTTTATTTTAGAAATAGGTATAAATATAAAAGTTTATTTTAGAAATAGGTATAAATATAACAAAGTTTATTTTAGAAATAGGTATAAATATAACAAAGTTTATTTTAGAAATAGGTATAAATATAACAAAGTTTATTTTAGAAATAGGTATAAATATAACAAAGTTTATTTTAGAAATAGGTATAAATATAACAAAGTTTATTTTAGAAATAGGCATAAATATAACAAAGTTTATTTTAGAAATAGGCATAAATATAACAAAGTTTATTTTAGAATAACAGCTCATTAGTGTTCAAACACATTTGAACTAGTTCAGAACGCACCAAAGTTTTTTTTATTTAATTAATCCTTATGTGATATATGAGGCTGCAGTTTAGTTGGGATCATTTGCATCATCTTAAAATTTTGTGTAAATGTTCATGATTAAGTCGTAGACATGACTAAATAGATTTCATACTCGAAATTGTTTGTTGACAAGCGAGTTCGCTGTCAAATACTGTGACTCGACTTCCAACACCAAAATTCTTCAGATTTACTAACATGTCGAATATATTTGCATAAAATTCCAACAGACTGCTTGACTGCTTGCCTTGCACATGTGTCTGTGAGTGTCACTGGCATGCAAATCAGTGAGTTCCTACTGAAATACTTGAATAATCTAGTGGAACTCCAAATTATGCTCAGGAGTTAGAAAATCACCGAAGATTTTCCAGGAGTCGCTCTGCTGGAAACGTAGGGATTCCCTGGATCTTCCCCGAGGGATCTGTGAATTTCTTCCCTTGTTGGATTAATGGGCCGTCGCTCTTGGCAATGTATTTAGCTAAGTAATAACCAGAACTGCAAACACATCTTCACCTCTACGCCTTTTAAAGTCGTTTTGCTCTTGAGACTTTGTTCTTTTGAATGAGTTAATCTTGTTTGTACGCGGTTTTCCCTTGAAATTATTAGTTCTCGTGACTTTATCCACAGTGTTTTTAACAGTGTACGTTTTAAAAACAGACACTCCTTCATTGCAAGGCAGGTAAATTGTTTTGTTGCTGCATAAAGCAAAAAAGAATAAACATTCTTCAATTGATCTCTTGCTTGGAGCAAAGGGTTTTCTTGCAACAACAACAACAACAACAACATAATAATAATAATAATAATAATAATAATAATCTTTATTTCTAAAAGTACATATACAAGGTACATAAGCCTAGCTGACATCAGTGACATAGTATTATGCAGAAAGTCCCTTGTTATGTAGAAAGCCCGTTGTTATGCAGAGCATTTCGAGCAAATTAGGTTAATTTCTGTCCCAGGATGCGACCCACACCAGTCGACTAACACCCAGGTACCCACTTTACTGATGGGTGAACACTGGACAGCAGATGTTTTAAGGAAACATGTCTTAATGTTTCCAACCGTACCGGGGATCGATCCAGGACTTCAGCGTGCGAGCCGTGTGTTCTAGCAGTCGAACAATCGTTTAAACAGCAACCTGATAAAATGATATTGTTACATGCAGTTATATACTATATCAGTATATTCATGTTCCACATCCCTCCCTCTTACCACTGTCACCTATGAATTATTTCACTTGCCTCTAATGCCAAATTTAATTTCTCC
Source organism: Cherax quadricarinatus (assembly GCF_038502225.1). Taxonomy (NCBI): domain Eukaryota; kingdom Metazoa; phylum Arthropoda; class Malacostraca; order Decapoda; family Parastacidae; genus Cherax; species Cherax quadricarinatus. The sequence goes on from NC_091367.1 coordinate 16,924,624, forward strand.
TTTGCATGGGCTGGCTATGATGAGAAATGACAATTCCCAAGAGATAGTAGTTCCAGCCTTACTGTAACAAAACCTTTAAAACTCCTGCAGCTGATAAACCCTTGAGGGAGTGCATGACGATATGTTCATTACACGATTGAAGTCTCTCAGTTAGGCCGACAGGTTTCAACACCTCGTACAGCATGAGCTTCATCATGTGTGTTGACATGTGACAGAAAAACAGCTTTCTTTGTTTATACGTTGTATCTCTCATGTGGAATATTATAGCAGCACAATGCTAGTGTATCTGTCTTTTTCTTTAATAAAGAAAACTTTCATTGTATATGTCTCTGTTAGAAATCCTCTAGTTTCACAAACTTAGTCTGCCCCAATGCACTGTCCTGGCACCTCTGCTGTTTCTCATCCTCATAGCAGACAGATAAAAACACCCGTCACACTTTGGTATCATTTGCAGATGACACTAAAATAAGCATGAAATTCACTACGGTAGAGGACACTGAAAAATTACAGGAAGACATAAGCAGAGTTTTCCAGTGGGCAGTGGAGAACATTACGTTCAGTGGTGATAAGTTCCAGCTGCTTAGGTATGGAAAGAATGAAGAACTCCAAAGGAACACTATATACAAAACTCAAGAGGGTCACCAAATAGAACGAAAGGAACACGTAAAAGACCTGGGAATAATTATGTCAGCTGACCTTTCTTGTAAAGACCACAACAAGACAAAGATCACGACATCCAGGAAGATGACAGGGTGGGTATTGTGAACTTTCAAAACAAGAGAAATAACGCCGATGGTGACACTCTTCAAATCGCTAGTGTTCCCCCATTTAGAATATTGCTCAGTGCTGACGGCCCCGTTCAAAGCAGAAGAAATATCAGAGCTGGAACAAATACAGAGATCGTTTACGGCTCACATTGAGCCAGTAAAGCACCTAAATTACTGGGAACGCCTGGTCTTGAACATGTACTCAAGGGAGAGGAAGAGAGAGAGATGCATGACAATATATACCTGGAAAGTCCTCGAGGGCCTGGTCCCAAATCTACACACTGCCATAACAACATACTGGAGTGAGAGCTATGGTAGGTAGTGTAAAATAAATCCAGTGAGGAGCAGGGGTCCCAGACTATTCAACATCTTACCAGAAGTTATCAGAAATATGGCTGGAACAAGTGTAGAAGCCTTCAAGAGGAAACTGGGCAAGTATCTTCACCAGGTGCCGGATCAACCAGGCTGTGATGTATATGTGGTGCAGCGGGTCTCCAGCAGCAACAGCTTGGTAGACCAGGCAAGCACCAGACGAGCCTGGCCCATGGCCGGGCTCCGAGAGTAGCTAAACTCTCGAAACTCTTCAAAGGTATATCAAAGGTAAAGGTGCGTATAATGTCTCACTCTCTACCAGACATTCTCTGTTGTAAAAAAAAAAAAAAAAAAAAAAAAACCCTCAAGGAAGGTTCCTTGATGTTGGTGAGGGGCTCTTGATTTAGGGAATTGGATCTGTGCTCCAGTTCCCCAAATTAAGCCTGAATGCCTTCCACATCCTCCCCCAGGTGCTGTATAATCCTCCGGGTTTAGCGCTTCCCCCTTGATTATAATAATAATAATGTAAAAATAACCTTGATCAGATATATGATCAGTTTTAACCTTCATAAAACAACACACCCTTCAAAACCTTAGTAAACCTAAGATAATATTTCTCTCTTTTTTTTACTACCTCTCTGAACGTATTTGGCTTCAAATTATTTTTCATTATTTTTCTTAAGTCCTTATATCGCTTTTTCTGCAATGTCGATTATTTTGCGTCTGTTTAGTATCAAATCGTTTTACTTCCGTTAGTCAGATTTATTAAAGTTTCAAGGTCATCTGTTAATCCTTTTCAAGGTCATCTGTCAATCCTTTTCAAGGTCATATGTCAATCCTTTTCAAGGTCATCTGTCAATCCTTTTCAAGGTCATCTGTCAATCCTTTTCAAGGTCATCTGTCAATCCTTTTCAAGGTCATCTGTCAATCCTTTTCAAGGTCATCTCTCCATCCTTTTCAAGGTCATCTCTCCATCCTTTTCAAGGTCATCTCTCCATCCTTTTCAAGGTCATCTCTCCATCCTTTTCAAGGTCATCTCTCCATCCTTTTCAAGGTCATCTCTCCATCCTATTCAAGGTCATCTCTCCATCCTTTTCAAGGTCATCTGTCAATCCTTTTCAAGGTCATCTGTCAATCCTTTTCAAGGTCATCTGTCAATCCTTTTCAAGGTCATCTCTCCATCCTTTTCAAGGTCATCTGTCAATCCTTTTCAAGGTCATCTGTCAATCCTTTTCAAGGTCATCTCTCCATCCTTTTCAAGGTCATCTCTCCATCCTTTTCAAGGTCATCTCTCCATCCTTTTCAAGGTCATCTCTCCATCCTTTTCAAGGTCATCTGTCAATCCTATTCAAGGTCATCTCTCCATCCTTTTCAAGGTCATCTGTCAATCCTTTTCAAGGTCATCTGTCAATCCTTTTCAAGGTCATCTCTCCATCCTTTTCAAGGTCATCTGTCAATCCTTTTCAAGGTCATCTGTCAATCCTTTTCAAGGTCATCTCTCCATCCTTTTCAAGGTCATCTGTCAATCCTTTTCAAGGTCATCTGTCAATCCTTTTCAAGGTCATCTCTCCATCCTTTTCAAGGTCATCTGTCAATCCTTTTCAAGGTCATCTGTCAATCCTTTTCAAGGTCATCTCTCCATCCTTTTCAAGGTCATCTGTCAATCCTTTTCAAGGTCATCTGTCAATCCTTTTCAAGGTCATCTCTCCATCCTTTTCAAGGTCATCTGTCGATCTTTGACGGTCAAGTTGCGTACAATCTTTTGTGCAAAACAATCCTTTTTAGGATTGTTTTGTACAATGATTTTTTAATGAAAAAATTTCCTATTTAAATATTCTCCATATGTCAGATTTTTAGAAAGTGAAATATCTTTTTTGAATATCTTCAATGATAATCTCGTCAAAACTTATCAATTAAAAGAATATGTAAGAATTTTTGGGGAAATTTGAATATCCTGTTTGAAAATTTATATTAATAATCTCGTAAAAAAATATAAGTTAATAAAATAGGTGGGATTTTTTTAATGTGAATATGAAATGCAATATCTCTAATGCGAATGAGAATTAATCGTGGAAGTAAAGGGGACAAGAGCTGTGCTCTAGCTTTATTGTGAAGACAGATTAACTAGAAAAACTTAGCAGTTCAATTCATGGCCTCGTCTAACATTTCTAGTACAATTACTGGAGTGTCTGTGGCCTTACTACAGTTCCCACAGTATAGTCAGTAGTATAACAGGTTCGTAATTTCTTGCACTGGCATCATATACATGAATCTGACATACCAAAGTCAGATGAGTCAATTTCTGATAAATCTCACTTATGGAAATGACAAGACCTGAAAGATGACACCTCACTCATTCATCTGAGTTACGTATTAACCCAGACTATCAGGTCAGGAGTGACAAGTTTTACCTATTCGACACCACACATACATTATATATATATATATATATATATATATATATATATATATATATATATATATATATATATATATGTCGTGCCGAATAGGCAGAACTTGCGATCTTGGCTTAAATAGCAACGCTCATCTTGCCATATAGGACAAGCGAAAATTCGTGTATGCAATAATTTCGCCAAAATCATTCTGAACCTAACGAAAAAAATATATTTCACTGTGTTTGTTTAGTATTAAATTATTGTAAACAAATCTAAAATATATTTAGTTGGGTTAGGCTAAAATAAATTGTTCTTGTTGTAATAAGGTTAGGTAAGTTTTTTAAGATTCTTTTGGAGTAAAATTAAAAATTTTTACATTAACATTAATGAAAAAAATATATCTTTAAACGTATAAGAGAAAATTTTAGAAAGGACTTAATTTTAAATGAGTTCTTGCTAATTGACCAGTTTTACATATTCGGCACGATATATATATATATATATATATATATATATATATATATATATCTATAGATATATATATATACATATATATATACATATACATATACATATATATATATATATATATATATATATATATATATATAAATATATATATATGTCGTGCCGAATAGGCAGAACTTGCGATCTTGGCTTAAATAGCAACGCTCAACTTGCCATATAGGACAAGTGAAAATTTGTGTATGCAATAATTTCGCCAAAATCATTCTGAACCTAACGAAAAAAATATATTTGATTGTGTTTGTTTAGTACTAAATTATTGTAAGCGTATTTAAAATATATTTAGTTGGGTTAGGCTAAAATAAATTGCTCTTGTTATAACAAGGTTAGGTAAGTTTTCTAAGATTCTTTTGGTGTAAAATCAAAAAAATTTACATTAACATTAATGAAAAAAATATATCTTTAAACGTATAAGAGAAAATTGAACAGTTTTACATATTCGGCACGACATATACATATATATATATATATATATATATATATATATATATATATATATATATATATATATATATATATATATATATATATATATATAGAAAACAACCACTCTGAAAGAATAGAGAAATTCCAAGCGCTTTCGTGACTACTCACATTGTCAAGGAACTATGAAAGTAATACATAAAAGGAAGGCAATTAAAGGGCTTAGACCACACCTCACAGTCAACTCCCACAACAAAGAAACACCTGACGCGGGACAATACCGGACTCATAAGAAAAGAGGAACACTGCAGTAGGTCCGCTGGTCCAACTAGACAGGTCCTCACGACAACCCACCAACAAATCATTGTACGCAAGAAGTAAGGTTTATTATTTGTCCAATGTATTATTAAACTCTAGCCAATTTTTTTTAATTATAAATGAATCTAATTTATACAAACCTAAGGAAATATTCATATTATTTTCAAAACTGTTTTTTATGAAACAAGATTCAATTATATTCCTGTCGACCATGGACTTACTTGATACTACTTTCTCAACTTTTTGAAAATCAATTGGATGGTTAAAGTCTCTCACATGAATAAATAGAGCATTGGAATCTTGTCCAATTCTAATGCTATATTTATGTTGTTTTAATCTAAGTTCGAGACTTACCAGTTTGACCGTAATAAACTTAATCGCAAATTTTACAAGGAATCTTATAGACACATCCGTCAGCATTTTGGGGGGAATTCTTTATCAAAAGTTTTTTTACTGTATCAAGATTTTTAAATTCAACTTTAATATTAAAAGTCTTAAGAAGAGAAGGCATATCAACCAAGTTTTCATGGTAAGGGAGAACCAACATATTTTTAGTTGAATAAGGTTGCTTGTCCCTTTTTGGGTTGTAAAAAGTATTTCTAGTAATTTTAAATGATTTATCAATTACATTTTTCGGGTATTTCAGATCATTGGTTATTTCATAAATTTTGGATATTTCTTCATCTATGAACTCTGGACTACAAATACGTAAAGCTCTCAAAAACATTGATGAGAAAACAGACAGTTTAACTTTATCTTGATGGGAAGAATAATAGTGGACACAGGAACAGTTATTTGTAGGTTTTCTGTAAATTTTAAATTTGAATTCATTATTACTCTTAATAATTAAAACATCTAGAAAAGGCAATGAGTTATTTTCCTCAAACTCAACAGTAAAGTTTATAGAATGGGCTAAGCTATTTAATTTGCCAAGGAAATGGTGTATATCTACATTCTTGGGCATAAGACATAAAATATCATCGACATATCTGAACCATTTTGCTCTATTAGGGAGGATTGTGTTAAGCAACCTTGTTTCAAAAAATTGAATGTATAGATTACTAAGAGCAGGTGAAAAAGGATTTCCCATTGGCATACCAAATTTCTGAGTGTAAAACTTATCATTAAATAAAAATTTTGCATCAGCAATGCAAAGTTTAATAAATTTAATGATGGTAGGAACTGGTAATGGTAAATCATAATTAACGAGTTCTTCAGATAAGAAACTTAATAAATCATCAACAGGAACTTTCGTAAACAAGGGAGTAACATCAAAACTAACCATGTTAATATCATTTAAGTCAGTCAATGAGCTTAATTTATCAACTAAATCTAAGTTGTTTTTAACATTAAAGTTAGAAATTTTGCCAACAATAGGGCTCAAAATATCAACAAGCCATTTGGATAATTTATACGAAACTGATCCAATGGAGCTAATAATTGGTCTGACTGGATTACCTGGTTTGTGTGTTTTTATTAGTCCATACATGTAAGGTAAAGATGGATTAGTGGAAGTAAATTGTTTAATTAATTCATCTTTGCCTTTAAGTAGAAGTTTTATTGTTTTATTGAAATTGCTGTTAACGGTTTCTAAGGGATTCTTTCTAAGTTTAGAATAGGTTTCAGTATCATCTAAGAGATTATTCATTTTTTCTTGGTAATCATTTTCTTTCATAATTACTATTGCATTTATTTTATCGGCTTTGGTAAGGCGCAAATTTTTATTATTGTTAAGTGTATCATAAGACTTAAAGAATCTTTGAGGGCAATTGGGAATGTTTTGTTTTAACATAGAGTTATATACCATTCCTTTACTAATATTAATTTCATCAGTGGATAAATCAGAAGATTTTTCAAAGTTACAAAAAGCTTTTGCAATTTCAACATTACTAAGTTTTTTGAAGTTGCAAAACTTAGACCAAAACCTAGAGCAGCCGTTGTATTTTTATCTAACACTTCATCTCATAAGTTTATTACAAAACTGTTATTAGCATACTTTGTCCAATTACTATTTTTAATTAAATTGTCCAATTTTCTTTGTTACTTCCTTGTTTACGAAAGTTCCTGTTGATGATTTATTAAGTTTCTTATCTGATGAACTCGTTAATTATGATTTACCATTACCAGTTCCTACCATCATTAAACTTATTAAACTTTGCATTGTTGATGCAAAATTTGTATTTAATGATAAATTTTACACTCAGAAATTTGGTATGGCAATGGGAAATCCTCTTTCACCTGTTCTTAGTAATCTATACATGGAATTTTTTGAAACAAGATTGCTTAACACAATCCTCCGTAATAGAGCAAAATGGTTCAGATATGTCGATGATATTTTAATGTCTTAAGCCCAAGAATGTAGATATACACCATTTCCTTGGCAAATTAAATAGCTTAGCCCATTCTATAAACTTTACTGTTGAGTTTGAGGAAAATAACTCATTGCCTTTTCTAGATGTTTTAATTATTAAGAGTAATAATGAATTCAAATTTAAAAGTTACAGAAAACCTACAAATAACTGTTCCTATGTACACTATTATTCTTCCCATCAAGATAAAGTTAAACTGTCTGTTTTCTCATCAATGTTTTTGAGAGCATTACGTATTTGTAGTCCAGAGTTCATAGATGAAGAAATATCCAAAATTTATGAAATAGACAATGATCTGAAATACCCGAAAAATGTAATTGATAAATCATTTAAAATTGCTAGAAATACTTTTTACAACCCAAAAAGGGACAACCAACCTTATTCAACTAAAAATATGTTGGTTCTCCCTTACCATGAAAACTTGGTTGATATGCCTTCTCTTCTTAAGACTTTTAATATTAAGGTTGTATTTAAAAATCTTGATACAGTAAAAAAAACTTTTGATAAAGAATTCCCCCCAAAATGCTGACGGAAGTGTCTAAAAGATTCCTTGTAAAATTTGCGATAAAGTTTATTATGGTCAAACTGGTAAAAGTCTCGAACTTAGATTAAAACAACATAAATATAGCATTAGAACTGGACAAGATTTCAATGCTCTATTTATTCATGTGAGAGATTTTAACCATCCAATGGATTTTCAAAAAGTTGAGAAAGTTGTATCAAGTAAGTCCATGGTTGACAGAAATATAATTGAATCTTGTTTCATAAAAAGCAGTTTTGAAAAAAATATGAATATTTCCTTAGGTTTGTATAAATTAGATTCATTTATAATTAAAATTTGGTTAGAGTTTAATAATACATTGGACAAATAATAAACCTTATTTCTTGGGTGGAATGATCTGTTGGTGGGTTGTCGTGAGGACCTGTCTAGTTGGACCAGCGGACCTACTGCATTGTTCCTCTTTTCTTATGAGTCCGGTATTGTCCCGCGTCAGGTGTTTCATCGTTGTGGGAGTTGACTGTGAGGTGTGGTCTAAGCCCTTTAATTGCCTTCCTTTGATGTATTACTTTCATAGTTCCTTGACAATGTGAGTAGTCACGAAAGCGCTTGGAATTTCACTACTCTTTCACAGTGGTTGTTTTGCATATTTTAAAATCACCTGTTTACCGTGATCTTATTGCATATATATATATATATATATATATATATATTATATATATATTTATATATATATATATATATATATATGGTTTCTTTTTCTGTCTCATAAACACGCTAAGATAACAGGGATATCTTGCTACTCCTACTTACACTTTGGTCACACTTCACAGACACGCACATGCATATATATATATACATACATCTAGGTTTTTCTCCTTTTTCTAAATAGCTCTTGTTCTTTTTTATTTCTTCTATTGTCCATGGGGAAGTGGAAAAGAATCTTTCCTCCGTAAGCCATGCGTGTCGTATGAGGCGACTAAAATGCCGGGAGCAATGGGCTAGTAACCCCTTCTCCTGTATACAATTACTAAAAAAGAGAAGAAGAAAAACTTTATAAAACTGGGTTGCTTAAATGTGCGTGGATGTAGTGCGGATGACAAGAAACAGATGATTGCTGATGTTATGAATGAAAAGAAGTTGGATGTCCTGGCCCTAAGCGAAACAAAGCTGAAGGGGGTAGGAGAGTTTCAGTGGGGGGAAATAAATGGGATTAAATCTGGAGTATCTGAGAGAGTTAGAGCAAAGGAAGGGGTAGCAGTAATGTTAAATGATCAGTTATGGAAGGAGAAAAGAGAATATGAATGTGTAAATTCAAGAATTATGTGGATTAAAGTAAAGGTTGGATGCGAGAAGTGGGTCATAATAAGCGTGTATGCACCTGGAGAAGAGAGGAATGCAGAGGAGAGAGAGAGATTTTGGGAGATGTTAAGTGAATGTATAGGAGCCTTTGAACCAAGTGAGAGAGTAATTGTGGTAGGGGACTTGAATGCTAAAGTAGGAGAAACTTTTAGAGAGGGTGTGGTAGGTAAGTTTGGGGTGCCAGGTGTAAATGATAATGGGAGCCCTTTGATTGAACTTTGTATAGAAAGGGGTTTAGTTATAGGTAATACATATTTTAAGAAAAAGAGGATAAATAAGTATACACGATATGATGTAGGGCGAAATGACAGTAGTTTGTTGGATTATGTATTGGTAGATAAAAGACTGTTGAGTAGACTTCAGGATGTACATGTTTATAGAGGGGCCACAGATATATCAGATCACTTTCTAGTTGTAGCTACACTGAGAGTAAAAGGTAGATGGGATACAAGGAGAATAGAAGCATCAGGGAAGAGAGAGGTGAAGGTTTATAAACTAAAAGAGGAGGCAGTTAGGGTAAGATATAAACAGCTATTGGAGGATAGATGGGCTAATGAGAGCATAGGCAATGGGGTCGAAGAGGTATGGGGTAGGTTTAAAAATGTAGTGTTAGAGTGTTCAGCAGAAGTTTGTGGTTACAGGAAAGTGGGTGCAGGAGGGAAGAGGAGCGATTGGTGGAATGATGATGTAAAGAGAGTAGTAAGGGAGAAAAAGTTAGCATATGAGAAGTTTTTACAAAGTAGAAGTGATGCAAGGAGGGAAGAGTATATGGAGAAAAAGAGAGAAGTTAAGAGAGTGGTGAAGCAATGTAAAAAGAGAGCAAATGAGAGAGTGGGTGAGATGTTATCAACAAATTTTGTTGAAAATAAGAAAAAGTTTTGGAGTGAGATTAACAAGTTAAGAAAGCCTAGAGAACAAATGGATTTGTCAGTTAAAAATAGGAGAGGAGAGTTATTAAATGGAGAGTTAGAGGTATTGGGAAGATGGAAGGAATATTTTGAGGAATTGTTAAATGTTGATGAAGATAGGGAAGCTGTGATTTCGTGTATAGGGCAAGGAGGAATAACATCTTGTAGGAGTGAGGAAGAGCCAGTTGTGAGTGTGGGGGAAGTTCGTGAGGCAGTAGGTAAAATGAAAGGGGGTAAGGCAGCCGGGATTGATGGGATAAAGATAGAAATGTTAAAAGCAGGTGGGGATATAGTTTTGGAGTGGTTGGTGCAATTATTTAATAAATGTATGGAAGAGGGTAAGGTACCTAGGGATTGGCAGAGAGCATGCATAGTTCCTTTGTATAAAGGCAAAGGGGATAAAAGAGAGTGCAAAAATTATAGGGGGATAAGTCTGTTGAGTGTACCTGGTAAAGTGTATGGTAGAGTTATAATTGAAAGAATTAAGAGTAAGACGGAGAATAGGATAGCAGATGAACAAGGAGGCTTTAGGAAAGGTAGGGGGTGTGTGGACCAGGTGTTTACAGTGAAACATATAAGTGAACAGTATTTAGATAAGGCTAAAGAGGTCTTTGTGGCATTTATGGATTTGGAAAAGGCGTATGACAGGGTGGATAGGGGGGCAATGTGGCAGATGTTGCAAGTGTATGGTGTAGGAGGTAGGTTACTGAAAGCAGTGAAGAGTTTTTACGAGGATAGTGAGGCTCAAGTTAGAGTATGTAGGAAAGAGGGAAATTTTTTCCCAGTAAAAGTAGGCCTTAGACAAGGATGTGTGATGTCACCGTGGTTGTTTAATATATTTATAGATGGGGTTGTAAGAGAAGTAAATGCGAGGGTCTTGGCAAGAGGCGTGGAGTTAAAAGATAAAGAATCACACACAAAGTGGGAGTTGTCACAGCTGCTCTTTGCTGATGACACTGTGCTCTTGGGAGATTCTGAAGAGAAGTTGCAGAGATTGGTGGATGAATTTGGTAGGGTGTGCAAAAGAAGAAAATTAAAGGTGAATACAGGAAAGAGTAAGGTTATGAGGATAACAAAAAGATTAGGTGATGAAAGATTGAATATCAGATTGGAGGGAGAGAGTATGGAGGAGGTGAATGTATTCAGATATTTGGGAGTGGACGTGTCAGCGGACGGGTCTATGAAAGATGAGGTGAATCATAGAATTGATGAGGGAAAAAGAGTGAGTGGTGCACTTAGGAGTCTGTGGAGACAAAGAACTTTGTCCTTGGAGGCAAAGAGGGGAATGTATGAGAGTATAGTTTTACCAACGCTTTTATATGGGTGTGAAGCGTGGGTGATGAATGTTGCAGCGAGGAGAAGGCTGGAGGCAGTGGAGATGTCATGTCTGAGGGCAATGTGTGGTGTGAATATAATGCAGAGAATTCGTAGTTTGGAAGTTAGGAGGAGGTGCGGGATTACCAAAACTGTTGTCCAGAGGGCTGAGGAAGGGTTGTTGAGGTGGTTCGGACATGTAGAGAGAATGGAGCGAAACAGAATGACTTCAAGAGTGTATCAGTCTGTAGTGGAAGGAAGGCGGGGTAGGGGTCGGCCTAGGAAGGGTTGGAGGGAGGGGGTAAAGGAGGTTTTGTGTGCGAGGGGCTTGGACTTCCAGCAGGCATGCGTGAGCGTGTTTGATAGGAGTGAATGGAGACAAATGGTTTTTAATACTTGACGTGCTGTTGGAGTGTGAGCAAAGTAACATTTATGAAGGGATTCAGGGAAACCGGCAGGCCGGACTTGAGTCCTGGAGATGGGAAGTACAGTGCCTGCACTCTGAAGGAGGGGTGTTAATGTCGCAGTTTAAAAACTGTAGTGTAAAGCACCCTTCTGGCAAGACAGTGATGGAGTGAATGATGGTGAAAGTTTTTCTTTTTCGGGCCACCCTGCCTTGGTGGGAATCGGCCGGTGTGATAATAAAAAAAATAAAAAAAAAAATATAATATATATATAATATATATATATATAATATATATATAATATATATATATATATAATATATATATATAATATATATATATATTTATATATATATATATACATATATATATATATATATATATATATATATATATATATATATACATATATATATATATATATATATATATATATATATATATATATATATATATATATATATATATATATATACGTATATATACGTATATATATATATACATATATTTATATATATATATATATATATATATATATATATATATATATATATATATATATATATATATATATATATATATATATATATATATATATATATATATATATATGTTGTGCCGAATATGTAAAACTGGTCAATTAGCAAGAACTCATTTAAAATTAAGTCCGTTCTAAAATTTTCTCTTATACGTTTAAAGATATATTTTTTTCATTAATGTTAATGTAAAAATTTTTAATTTTGCTACAAAAGAATCTTAGAAAACTTATCTAACCTTATTATAACAAGAAAAAATTATTTTAGCCTAACCCAACTAAATATATTTTAGATTTGTTTACAGTAATATAATACTAAACAAACACAGTGAAATATATTTTTTTCGTTAGGTTCAGAATGATTTTGGCGAAATTATTGCATACATATATTTTCACTTGTCCTATATGGCAAGATGAACGTTGCTATTTAAGTTAAGATCCCAAGTTCTGCCTATTCGGCACGACATATATACATATATATACATATATATATATATATATATATATATATATATATATATATATATATATATATATATATATATATATATAAGATCACAGTAAACAGGTGATTTCAGGATATGCAAAACAACCACTCTGAAAGAATAGAGAAATTCCAAGCGCTTTCGTGACTACTCACATTATCAAGGAACTATGAAAGTAAAGCATCCAAGGAAGGTACATAAGGGGTCTGGCCAACACCTCACTATCAGATCCCACAACGGTTAAACAGCTGACGCGCGCCGGCCCAACTGGACAGGTCCTTTGCACAACCCACCAACAAACTATTCTACCCAAGAAAATTTTTAAAATTATTATTTGTCCAGTGTATTATTAAATTCTTCCCAAATTCTATTAATAATAAATGGATCTAATTTATATAAACCAAAGGAAATATTCATATTATTGTCAAAACTGCTTTTTATGAAACAAGATTTAATTATATTCCTGTCGAGTGGTTGTTTTGCAACCACCCAGGGGGGTACTACCGTCCTGCCAATTGATTGTAAAACGAAAGCCTGTAATTGTTTTACATGACGGTAGGATTGCTGGTGTCTTTTTTCTGTCTCATAAACATGCAAGATTTCAGGTACGTCTTGCTACTTCTACTTATACTTAGGTGACACTACACATACATGTTTTTTTTTTTTTATCACACTGGCCGATTCCCACCAAGACAGGGTGGCCCGAAAAAGAAAAACTTTCACCATCATTCACTCCATCACTGTCTTGCCAGAAGGGTGCTTTACACTACAGTTTTTAAACTGCAACATTAACACCCCTATTTCAGAGTGCAGGCACTGTACTTACCATCTCCAGGACTCAAGTCCGGCCTGCCGGTTTCCCTGAATCCCTTCATAAATGTTACTTTGCTCACACTCCAACAGCACGTCAAGTATTAAAAACCATTTGTCTCCATTCATTCCTATCAAACACGCTCACGCATGCCTGCTGGAAGTCCAAGCCCCTCGCACACAAAACCTCCTTTACCCCCTCCCTCCAACCTTTCCTAGGCCGACCCCTACCCCGCCTTCCTTCCACTACAGACTGATACACTCTTGAAGTTACTCTGTTTCGCTCCATTTTCTCCACATGTCCGAACCACCTCAACAACACTTCCTCAGCCCTCTGGACAACAGTTTTGGTAATCCCGCACCTCCTCCTAACTTCCAAACTACGAATTCTCTGCATTATATTCACACAACACATTGCTCTCAGACACGACATCTCCACTGCCTCCAGCCTTCTCCTCGCTGCAACATTCATCACCCATGCTTCACACCCATATAAGAGCGTTGGTAAAACTATACTCTCATACATTCCCCTATTTGCCTCCAAGGACAAAGTTCTTTGTCCCCACAGACTCCTAAGTGCACCACTCACCCTTTTCCCCTCATCAATTCTATGATTCACCTCATCTTTCATAGACCCATCCGCTGACACGTCCACTTCCAAATATCTGAATACATTCACCTCCTCCATACTCTCTCCCTCCAATCTGATATCCAATCTTTCATCACCTAATCTTTTTGTTATCCTCATAACCTTACTCTTTCCTGTATTCACTTTCAATTTTCTTCTTTTGTACACCCTACCAAATTCATCCACCAATCTCTGCAACTTCTCTTCAGAATCTCCCAAGAGCACAATGTCATCAGCAAAGAGCAACTGTGACAACTCCCACTTTATGTGTGATTCTTTATCTTTTAACTCCACGCCTCTTGCCAAGACCCTCGCATTTACTTCTCTTACAACCCCATCTATAAATATATTAAACAACCACGGTGACATCACACATCCTTGTCTAAGGCCTGTTTTTACTGGGAAATAATTTCCCTCTTTCCTATGTACTCTAATTTGAGCCTCACTATCCTCGTAAAAACTCTTCACTGCTTTCAGTAACCTACCTCCTACACCATACACCTGCAACATCTGCCACATTGCCCCCCTATCGACCCTGTCATACGCCTTTTCCAAATCCATAAATGCCACAAAGACCTCTTTAGCCTTATCTAAATACTGTTCACTTATATGTTTCACTGTAAACACCTGGTCCACACACCCCCTACCTTTCCTAAAGCCTCCTTGTTCATCTGCTATCCTATTCTCCGTCTTACTCTTAATTCTTTCAATAATAACTCTACCATACACTTTACCAGGTATACTCAACAGACTTATCCCCCTATAATTTTTGCACTCTCTTTTATCCCCTTTGTCTTTATACAAAGGAACTATGCATGCTCTCTGGCAATCCCTAGGTACCTTACCCTCTTCCATACATTTATTGAATAATTGCACCAACCACTCCAAAACTATATCCCCACCTGCTTTTAACATTTCTATCTTTATCCCTTCAATCCCGGCTGCCTTACCCCCTTTCATTTTACCTACTGCCTCACGAACTTCCCCCACACTCACAACTGGCTCTTCCTCACTCCTACAAGATGTTGTTCCTCCTTGCCCTATACACAAAATCACAGCTTCCCTATCTTCATCAACATTTAACAATTCCTCAAAATATTCCCTCCATCTTCCCAATACCTCTAACTCTCCATTTAATAACTCTCCGCTCCTATTTTTAACTGAAAATCCATTTGTTCTCTAGGCTTTCTTAACTTGTTAATCTCACTCCAAAACTTTTTCTTATTTTCAACCAAATTTGTTGATAACATCTCACCCACTCTCTCATTATATACACACCTCTCATATATATATATATATATATATATATATATATATATATATATATATATATATATATATATATATATATATATATACACCCCTCTGGCTTTTCTTCTATTTTCTTTCTAGTTCTTAGAATATAAGAACATAAGAAAGGAGGAACACTGCAGCATGCCTGTTGGCCCATACTAGGCAGGTCCTTTACAATTCATCCCACTAACAAAACATTTGACCAACCCAATTTTCAATGCTACCCAAGAAATAAGCTCTGATGTGCAAGTCCCACTCAAATCCAACCCCTCCCACTCATGTACTTATCCAACCTAAATTTGAAGCTACCCAAAGTCCTAGCCTCAATAACCCAACTAGGTAGACTGTTCCACTCATCAACTACCCTATTTCCAAACCAATACTTTCCTGTGTCCTTTCTAAATCTAAACTTATCTAATTTAAATCCATTACTGCGGGTTCTCTCTTGGAGAGATATTCTCAAGACCTTATTATTATCCCCTTTATTAATACCTATCTTCCACTTATACACTTGATCAGGTTTCCCCTCATTCTTCGTCTAACAAGTGAATGTAACTTAAGAGTCTTCAATCTTTCTTCATAAGGAAGATTTCTAATGCTATGTATTAATTTAGTCATCCTACGCTGAATGTTTTCTAACGAATTTATATCCATTCTGTAATATGGAGACCAGAATTGAGCTGCATAATCTAGGTGAGGCCTTACTAATGATGTATAAAGCTGCAGTATGACCTCTGGACTTCTGTTGCTTACACTTCTTGATATAAATCCCAGTAATCTATTTGCCTTATTACGTACGCTTCGGCATTGCTGTCTTGGTTTAAGGTTGCTGCTCACCATAACCCCAAAGTCCTTTTCGCAATCTGTATGCCTAGGTACTATATCATTTAACTTATAAGTGCTAGGGCCCATTGTTGTTTATAATATATATCAATGATCTTGATGAGGGAATTACTAGTGATATGAGCAAATTCGCCGATGACACAACGATAGGTAGGATAATTGATTCAAACGTAGATGTTAGGGAACTTCAGAAAGATTTAGACAAACTCTATTCTTGGTCAGAAAAGTGGCAGATGCAGTTCAATGTAGATAAATGCAAGGTTCTGAAGCTCGGGAGTGTCCATAACCCTAGCACTTATAAGTTAAATAATGTAGAAAAGGACTTGGGGGTTATGGTAAGCAGTAACCTTAAACCAAGACAGCAATGCCTAAGCGTACGTAATAAGGCAAATAGATTGTTAGGTAAGACACATATGCAACAGTTAGGTATCTTTATTTCGAAACGTTTCGCCTACACAGTAGGCTTCTTCAGTCGAGTACAGAAAAGTTGATAGAAGCAGAAGATACTTGAAGACGATGTAATCAGTCCATCACCCTTAAAGTTTTGAGGTGGTCAGTCCCTCAGTCTGGAGAAGAGCATTGTTCCGTTGTCTGAAACAATATGAAGTTGAAGTGACAGGATGGAGCCTTATATAGTGCCAGGAGGTGAGACGTAGGTTGCTTTGGGAGGGCAGGTCCCTCTCAAACCCAGCCGTTCTCACTAGTAGAGGTTGTCGAAGTTGATGGTCTGTACCAAGATACCCTTGTGTTGCAGTGTCTGACAGAATGAACATTAAAATGGTATAAAATACCGACAGATTGTTAGGTAAGACACATATGCAACAGTTAGGTTTCTTTATTTCGAAACGTTTCGCCTACACAGTAGGCTTCTTCAGTCGAGTACAGAAAAGTTGATAGTCAGTCCCTCCAGACTGAGGGACTGACCACCTCAAAACCTTAAGGGTGATGGACTGATTACATCGTCTTCAAGTATCTTCTGCTTCTATCAACTTTTCTGTACTCGACTGAAGAAGCCTACTGTGTAGGCGAAACGTTTCGAAATAAAGATACCTAACTGTTGCATATGTGTCTTACCTAACAATCTGTCGGTATTTTATACCATTTTAATGTTCATTCAGATTACTGGGATTTATATCAAGAAGTGTAAGCAACAGAAGTCCAGAGGTTATACTGCAGCTTTATACATCATTAGTAAGGCCTCACCTAGATTATGCAGCTCAGTTCTGGTCTCCATATTACATAATGGACATAAATTCGTTAGAAAACATTCAGCGTAGGATGACTAAATTAATACATAGCATTAGAAATCTTCCTTATGAAGAAAGATTGAAGATTCTTAAATTACATTCAATTGTTAGACGAAGAATGAGGGAAGACCTGATCGAAGTGTATAAGTGGAAGATAGGTATTAATAAAGGGGATATTAACAAGGTCTTGAGGATGTCTCTCCAAGAGAGAACCCGCAGTAAT
Organism: Cherax quadricarinatus; assembly: GCF_038502225.1. Taxonomy (NCBI): domain Eukaryota; kingdom Metazoa; phylum Arthropoda; class Malacostraca; order Decapoda; family Parastacidae; genus Cherax; species Cherax quadricarinatus. The sequence continues at coordinate 16,942,285 of NC_091367.1, forward strand.
GGATTTAAATTAGACAAATTTAGATTTAGAAAGGACATAGGAAAGTATTGGTTTGGAAATAGGGTAGTTGATGAGTGGAACAGTCTACCTAGTTGGGTTATTGAGGCTAGGACTTTGGGTAGTTTCAAATTTAGGTTGGATAAGTACATGAGTGAGAGGGGTTGGATCTAATTGGGACTTGCAAATGAGTAGATAGAGTTATCAGAGATTATTTCTTGTGTAGCATTAAAATTGGGTTGGGCAAATGTATTGTTAGTGTGATGGACTGTAAAGGACCTGCCTAGTATGGGCCAACAGGCCTGCTGCAGTGATCCTCCTTTCTTATGTTCTTGGTTTAAGGTTGCTGCTCACCATAACCCCCAAGTCCTTTTCGCAATCTGTATGGCTAAGTTCTATATCATTTAACTTATAAGTGCTAGGGTTATGGACACTCCCGAGATTCAGAACCTCTCATTTATCTACATTGAACTGCATCTGCCACTTTTCTGACCAAGAATACAGTTTGTTAAAATCTTCCTGAAGTTCCCTAACGTCTACGTTTGAATCAATTATCCTACCTATCTTTGTGTCATCGGCGAATTTGCTCATATCACTAGTAATTCCCTCATTAAGATCATTGATATATATTACAAACAATAACGGGCCCAAGACTGATCCCTGTGGAACGCCACTTGTTACAGATCCCCACTCGGATTTAACCCCATTTATGGACACTCTCTGCTTCCTGTCAGTGAGCCATGACTCGATCCATGAGAGCACTTTCCCCCAATGCCATGAGCTGCCACTTTCTTTAACAAAGCTGCCACTTTGTTTATTTCCTCTTATCTCCATGGGGAAGTCGAATAGAATTCTTCCTCCGTAAGCCATGCGTGTTGTAAGAGGCGTTAAAATGCCGGGAGCAAGGGGCTAGTAACCCCTTCTCCTGTATATATTACTAAATTTGAAAGGAGAAACTTTCGTTTTACCTTTTGGGCCACCCTGCCTCGGTGGGATACGGCTGGTACGTTGAAATAAAGAAAAGAATATATATATATATATATATATATATATATATATATATATATATATATATATATATATATATATATATATATATATTTATTATATATATATATATAATTATATATATATATATTATATATATATATATATATAATTATATATATATATATATAATATATATATATAGTATATATGTATAATTATATATGTATATATTATATATATAATTAATATATATATATATATATATATATATATATATATATATATATATATATATATATATATATATACATATATATATATATATAAATATGTCGTGCCGAATATGTAAAACTGGTCAATTAGCAAGATCTCATTTAAAATTAAGTCCTTTCTGAAATTTTCTCTTATACGTTTCAAGATATATTTTTTTCATTAATGTTGATGTAAAAATTTATAATTTTGCACCAAAAGAATCTTAGAAAACTTACCTAACCATATTATAACAAGAACAATTTATTTTAGCCTAACCCAACTAAATATATTTTAGATTTGTTTACAATAATTTAATACTAAACAAACACAGTGAAATATATTTTTTTCGTTAGGTTCAGAAGGATTTTGGCGAAATTATTGCATACTCAAATTTTCGCTTGTCCTATATGGCAAGATGAGCGTTGCTATTTAAGCCAAGATCGCAAGTTCTGCCTATTCGGCGCGACATATATATATATATATATATATATATATATATATATATATATATATATATATATATATATATATATATATATATATATATATATATATATATATAGTGTTATAAACACTACATTTCTACTTTGTATCATATTCTACTTGAACATTCACAACACACCAACATAACTACGAGTAGTGTGCAACAAGCGGCATACGAGCATACACATGAGGCTAATATTGCCTACCAACTACGCTGTTATTGCCACACTGAGCTCCATAATAGCCTTACAAATAACATATATTAATTCGGGCGTGTTTTCCACTCTGAACAGCAACCCCAGTATTCAGAACTCCTCGAGGAAGGACCGTGGTAGACTCGTGTAAATTGTTGTTAGTATGTCAATGGTTCCTAGCATTGCCAAGGCTAGAGTCTAAAATCTTTGGAATTGTGGGAATATAATGAAAGTTGCTTTGAATTACTATTGAGCTTCACGTTAGACAGAAAACTGTGTAAATTCTTCGTTTTTATTTAAATTAAGGTGAAGTAGCTCGCGTTTCCAGGAAGTAACGGCGTAGATTACATAGTGCTTAAACTAAAGGTTTATTCATTTGTTTTTTTAAATACACGAGTTCACACATGTATTTATATATACCAGACACTCTCACAAGATACAACAGTACCACACACACTCTTACAAGATACAACAGTACCACACACTCTTACAAGGTACAACAGTACCACACACTCTCACAGGATACAACAGTACCACACACACTCACAAGATACAACAGTACCACACACACTCACAAGATACAACAGTACCACACACACTCACAAGATACAACAGTACCACACACACTCACAAGATACAACAGTACCACACACACTCACAAGATACAACAGTACCACACACACTCACAAGATACAACAGTACCACACACACTCACAAGATACAACAGTACCACACACTCTCACAGGATACAACAGTACCACACACTCTCACAGGATACAACAGTACCACACACACTCACAAGATACAACAGCACCACACACACTCACAAGATACAACAGTACCACACACTCTCACAGGATACAACAGTACCACACACTCTCACAGGATACAACAGTACCACACACACTCACAAGATACAACAGTACCACACACACTCACAAGATACAACAGTACCACACACTCTCACAAGATACAACAGTACCACACACACTCACAAGATACAACAGTACCACACACTCTCACAGGATACAACAGTACCACACACTCTCACAAGATACAACAGTACCACACACTCTCACAGGATACAACAGTACCACACACTCTCACAAGATACAACAGTACCACACACACTCACAAGATACAACAGTACCACACACTCTCACAGGATACAACACTACCACACACTCTCACAAGATACAACAGTACCTCACACTCTCACAAGATACAACAGTACCACACACTCTCACAGGATACAACAGTACCACACACTCTCACAGGATACAACAGCACCACAAACTCTCACAAGATACAACAGTACCACACACTCTCACAAGATACAACAGTACCACACACTCTCACAGGATACAACAGTACCACACACTCTCACAGGATACAACAGTACCACACACTCTCACAAGATACAACAGTACCACACACTCTCACAAGATACAACAGTACCACACACTCTCACAAGATACAACAGCACCACACACTCTCACAAGATACAACAGTACCACACACTCTCACAGGATACAACAGTACTACACACTCTCACAAGATACAACAGTACTACACACACTCACAAGATACAACAGTACCACACACTCTCACAAGATACAACAGTACCACACACTCTCACAAGATACAACAGTACCACACACACTCACAAGATACAACAGTCCCTCGCACACTCACAAGATACAACAGTACCACACACAAGATACAACAGTACCACACACACTCACAAGATACAACAGTACCACACACACTCACAAGATACAACAGTACCACACACACACTCACATGATACAACAGTACCACACACACTCACATGATACAACAGTACCACACACTCACAAGATACAACAGTACCACACACTCACAAGATACAACAGTACAACACACTAACAAGATACAACAGTACCACACACTCACAAGATGCAACAGTACCACACACTCAAAAGATACAACAGTACCACACACTCACAAGATACAACAGTACCACACACTAACAAGATACAACAGTACCACACACTCACAAGATACAACAGTACCACACACTCACAAGATACAACAGTACCACACACTCACAAGATACAACAGTACCACACACTCACAAGATACAACAGTACCACACACTCACAAGATGCAACAGTACCACACACTCACAAGATGCAACAGTACCACACACTCACAAGATACAACAGTACCACACACTCACAAGATACAACAGTACCACACACTCACAAGATACAACAGTACCACACACTCACAAGATGCAACAGTACCACACACTCACAAGATGCAACAGTACCACACACTCACAAGATGCAACAGTACCACACACTCACAAGATGCAACAGTACCACACACTCACAAGATGCAACAGTACCACACACTCACAAGATACAACAGTACCACACACTCACAAGATGCAACAGTACCACACACTCACAAGATGCAACAGTACCACACACTCACAAGATGCAACAGTACCACACACTCACAAGATGCAACAGTACCACACACTCACAAGATGCAACAGTACCACACACTCACAAGATGCAACAGTACCACACACTCACAAGATGCAACAGTACCACACACTCACAAGATGCAACAGTACCACACACTCACAAGATGCAACAGTACAACACACTCACAAGATGCAACAGTACCACACACTCACAAGATGCAACAGTACCACACACTCACAAGATACAACAGTACCACACACTCACAAGATGCAACAGTACCACACACTCACAAGATACAACAGTACCACACACTCACAAGATGCAACAGTACCACACACTCACAAGATGCAACAGTACAACACACTCACAAGATGCAACAGTACCACACACTCACAAGATGCAACAGTACCACACACTCACAAGATGCAACAGTACCACACACTCACAAGATGCAACAGTACCACACACTCACAAGATACAACAGTACCACACACTCACAAGATGCAACAGTACCACACACTCACAAGATACAACAGTACCACACACTCACAAGATGCAACAGTACCACACACTCACAAGATGCAACAGTACCACACACTCACAAGATGCAACAGTACCACACACTCACAAGATGCAACAGTACCACACACTCACAAGATACAACAGTACCACACACTCACAAGATGCAACAGTACCACACACTCACAAGATACAACAGTACCACACACTCACAAGATGCAACAGTACCACACACTCACAAGATGCAACAGTACCACACACTCACAAGATGCAACAGTACCACACACTCACAAGATGCAACAGTACCACACACTCACAAGATGCAACAGTACCACACACTCACAAGATGCAACAGTACCACACACTCACAAGATGCAACAGTACCACACACTCACAAGATGCAACAGTACCACACACTCACAAGATGCAACAGTACAACACACTCACAAGATGCAACAGTACCACACACTCACAAGATGCAACAGTACCACACACTCACAAGATACAACAGTACCACACACTCACAAGATACAACAGTACCACACACTCACAAGATGCAACAGTACCACACACTCACAAGATGCAACAGTACCACACACTCACAAGATACAACAGTACCACACACTCACAAGATACAACAGTACCACACACTCACAAGATGCAACAGTACCACACACTCACAAGATGCAACAGTACCACACACTCACAAGATGCAACAGTACCACACACCCTCCCAAGTCAATCACAAGAAAAAAAATCACACGATACAATAGTAATTAGAGGTGTTGATCGACAGGTGAATCTGTACATCAATCTACGCCAAAGGTATAGTGCAGAGTGTGACAAACTTTTCCAATGCAGCTAAATATTAGCGATGAAGATTCGAAGCGAATTTTCGGAAATATTTATTATTTTTCATTTGGATACTAATATCACAATTTTTTCAGTGAAAAAGGGCAAATGAGGACAAACTCAGTCTAAATATAACTCAGACCATCCACTTCCAAATATTAACTGGCAAGCCAAACTGAAGAGGCCTTCTCCACTTACCCAGAGAAATATCAGTATCTTAAAAATACTCCGGAGAATTAATTTTGATTGGGCTCACGATCTGCGTTATCAAGTCATCAGCAATGAACGGTGAAGGCAACTGGACTAGGCATGCAGAAATTGTATGAAAATCAGAATTTCTAATATCGCAGGTTCTACGAAAAAGGCAAAATGAGATTAAGAGTCTCCCAAATTATTTCACGCTTTTCTCCAGTTAAAATATACCAGTGTTTAAGTTTCAAATATATATTCTGACCTCAGAGACAGGACGCAGTAACTATTTTGTATATACGTATTGTCTTTTCATATTTTATATTGCTGAAATTTTCATTAATAGCTGAAATAAAAATTTCGTGCTTTGTATTGTTATCTGATTTATTATGTTACCTCATGTATGTAGGTATGATGTAACAATTATATTCTCATTGTCCTCGATGTTCGAGAGTTTTGTCTGCCAGCACTTCCAAAGTACCTGCTCGCCTGTTAGGTAGTTAGAGCCAGGCGCTAGCTTGTTCCAGTACCCTGACGTACGAGCTGCAGGCTTACTTCTCTCTCTGGCTACTCCCCTCAAGGAAAGTTCCTTGATGTTGGTGAGGGGCTCTTGATTTAGGGAATTGGATCTGTGCCCCAGTTCCCCGAATTAAGCCTGAATGCCTTCCACATCCCCTCCCCAGGAGCTGCATAATCCTCCGGGTTTAGCGCTTCCCCCTTGATTATAATAATAATAATCTCTGGCTACTGTTGGTGGGGAGAATATCTCGTCTCCCTGCTCTGTCATATCGTGTCATTTTGATTCTTAGAACAGTATGAGCCCGTTGGTGAGCTAGTACATACATCTTGTAACTATTTAGACTTAGAAATATTTGACATTTGAAGAGGTTCTCTATCACTGAGATACTATATCTGTGGTCCAGAGTTCAACTCTAGACATATGTTTGTTCTGGCATCTAGGCACTCTCGTAGTCGAGAAATTGGATTTGCTGAATTCAGTTTTAGTAACAAGGGAGTTTGATGCCTTTTGTGTAGGATCTTTTGAAGATCCCCCGCTAGGTTCGTTTTGGGCCTCCTTATTTTTAGTGAATGGGTCGTCATATTGTTCAAGCAAACTGTTTGTTCGATTGTCCAAGCAAGCTGTTTGTTCGATTGTCCAGAAGTTAAATTATTTAGGGACTGGCTGTTTTCAATCACATTTTAAGTCTAAGTCGAGTCGAGTCCATACCAAGCATTACTGAGCACATAGTGAGGACTAACCCAAACACACACACACACATACATATTACTCTTGTACTTGAGTACATCTCATCATGGCAACATACCCGACGGTACTTATTAAGAGTAGTACAGCGTTTTATCCAACGTACCCTTAGCACCATATGATTACATGTACAGATTAACTATGATATGTAAGTATAATACTCCAAGAGTTGTCTAGAACCTTATCTCCTTAATTATTCTATTTTAATTGTAAATACCACCCAGACACCTTTTTTATTAAAGATCTCAACTTATATTTAATTGGTTTGTATTCATCCAGATGCACTCCAAGAAGAGTTATTGAGAAGTCACATAATTTAAGAGATTACTGGACTAGACTCTAACAAACTGTTACAAAACCAGAAACAGGCTAGATACTAGAGGGGCATCAATAACTTGACCTTCTAGTATTCTTTGGAGATATCTTTACTTAGCAGATGTCGAATTATGTTACAGCCTGAATATATGCAATTAAATTATATTTAAACTTTGGGTACTTATCGTACAAATTTTTAACAATAGTCTTGAGGGCACAAACTACAGATATTAGTATATAAATGTACATTATATACATTTATCTTATAACCCTGTAAAGAGCAATGGATAACATAGGATAACCTCAATGTCAAAAACTGTGATTTATTTCCAGTCAAAAAGGACATTCTCCAGTTATAGAATTCCCCCAAAATATGTACCAACACAGCAGAAACTCCCCAAAACTGTTTCATCTAATACATAGAAAAAATCAGTCATTCCAGATTGATACTCTTCAGAATTCTTATATTTTAATCAGGGGAAAGCAGAAAATCAGCAAATTACATTGATCTTGAGGAATGGTAATTATTCAGATCGTATCCAAGGAGGAAAAAGATATCCATAATGCAAGAAATATAGCAAAATAGTGCTATCACACTCCATTAACAATACCAACCTTTTTCCTTAGTAGGATAGAAAAGTGTTGACATTTTGAAACCAATCAGAAGAGGCTTTCTAAAATTATCTCAAGGAAATCATTTTCGGGAATAGACTATAAAATGGAGCAAAGGTTACCTACAGTTGTTAGATGATTCAATGACCTTCATCTAATAATAGTTGACCAGATTTGAAGTCAATTGGGTAAGGCGTTTTGAAGCTATTAGTCGAGAGCCTTGGAGGAAGTGAGAGGAAGAAAGTGGAAGACTATGAAAGGAATGTGATAACAGCAAGAGCGAAGGCGGGTGGAAGAGTCGACATGAGCAATGCAAGGAAACAGACTGCGAGAATCTGGAGTCCCTTGGGAGACCAGAAACGTGGAGAACTACGATCCTGGAGACGGTGATGTAAAACTTCATGTCTTAGGAAGGAGATAACAGTAAAGAATCTGGCAATAATGTTAAAGAACGAGGGAGGAGAGTTCGGGAGAAATAACCAGATAGTCTGCGAGGACTTCAGGTGTTCTCGGAGGAAATGGGAACATTATCAAAGAGTCAAAGAGGAAGACCGCACCAACGAGTACTGGACACAAAACACGTAAGACAAGAGGTTAGGAAACTTCTGAGCCAGTAAAATACCTCGAAGACAGTGAGACAAAATTTTTTTAAAAATTTTCAAAATCTGAGTTGATTCATGGAAACTACTAGTTATAGCGAACACAGCAAACAGAGTCCCAACATTAAGTACGGTAGCGTTTAACTAGTGTCACTGACATGTTTAATATGTAAGGTTATGGAGAAAAGAATCAGAAGAAGAGTGACGGGACACCGAGAGAGGAACGGTTGCAGAAACATCATCCAGCATGGTTTTAGAGATGGTAAATCCTCTCTCATTAACCTGATTCAACTTTAAGGCAAGGTAAAAGAAGCTAGACAGGAGAAAGAAGAATGGGCGGATTGTAGATTTTTGGGCTGCAAACAGTCTTTTGATAAAACGCTGCTCAACAAACTGGAACAAGAAGAAGAGAATCAGACAAGAACGACAGGGAAGGCATTACAATGGCTCAAGAAAGGAAAGAAACGAGATATTGTTTGGGAAGAGAAGTCGGAATAGGCAAGTGTGACGATCACTAAGAGTCAGTACGGTGCACTTTCTTTTGCATAGATATAACGAACGAAAAAGAGTCATAGTTATCCTTATACAGAGAAGAGAACCAGCATAGGCTGCACAAGTATCTGTACACGTTGCAAGATAGGCCTGACCAATGACAATTGGAATTTAACCATTGCAAATGCAAAGATATGAAAACTGAGGACACGCAAGGAAAATTACAAGCAGGGTATAGGCTAGGGGAAGACAAAAGCGGCAACCAACACTCAAGGAGAAGGGCATCGAGATGAGCACAGTACCGAGCACATTGTATATCAACCGGCTGACTTCCACAGGTAACGTGTGTCTAGCAAATGTATGATTAATTAGCTTTCATGAACTTTAGAAGAGTCATTCATAACTATATATATATATATATATATATATATATATATATATATATATATATATATATGGTGTATGTCAGGCATATCTCGAATAAAGAAGCAGCAGTATAAAACCCCACAAGTATGTCAAAAAAAAACGGAAAAGTGAAGAGATGTGCAACGAAAGTAGTCTTTGAGCTAAGTTGTATGAGTTGTGAGGAAACACTGAAGGAGCTAAACATGATAACATTAGGAAACAGAAGAATCAGAGAAGACATGATACCGACATCCAAAATAATAAGAGGAACTAATGTAGAAGACATGGAGAGGCTGTTTGAGAGGCGGGAAACTGGAACACAAAAGCACAACTGGTTGTAAAGAAACAGATGAGTACTGGTCGTCGCAGTGGTAAAGACAGGAACCATACACAGCTTGAAGAACAGGAACAATAGGGGTCAATTCAGGAAAAAGTGAATTCATTAGAGGCCAGTTGAGATTCAGGGTTAGGAGCTGAGACTCGACCCCAGCAACCACAATAGGTTAATAGGGTTAGGTGAGTAAGATAAGATTTCGTTCGGATTTTTAACCCCGGAGGGTTAGCCACCCAGGATACACCAAAAAAGTCAGTGCGTCATCGAGGACTGTCTGTCTTATTTCCATTGGGGTCCTCAATCTTGTCCCCCAGGATGCGACCCACACCAGTCGACTAACACCCAGGTACCTACTTGCTGCTAGGTGATCAGGACAACAGGTGTAAGGAATCGCGTCGAAATGTTTCTACTAGCCGGGAATCGAATCCGGGCCCTCCGTGTGTGAAGCGAGAGCATTAACCACACACACACACACACACACACACACACACACGAGTAAAAGACTGACACTCGATCCCTGCAACCACAAATGTCTGAGTACACTTAGAATGCAAATGTGCCATGTAATACAAGTGAGTAAATATAACCTGTCAAATAAATAATGCAGATTGTGAAACAAAATATTTGAAGCGCCACACAGAAAGAAGGATCTAAAATTCATTGAAAAAAAAATGAATTTCAGAGTAAGATCAAATCAATGAAATTATAAAAATCTCACTTGGTACGCTAGCAAATTATGAAATAACCTTCTGATACGCAACGAGGGATATGTTGACACAGCTCATCATAGTGTCAGTTAGGACAGAATATTGTGGAGGAAGTTTACCTAATATGTATCTGAACAAGACAGAGAAATGCTAAAAAATTTGTTTTTAAAATGGCTACAAGAACTACGTAAAAGGGAAATGTTGAAAACACTAAAATTCCCTTTGTTGCCAGGCGAGAGGAGCAACAAGAACTACATTTAATGTCATAAGAGGAAACAGATAAGAGAGATTGAGCAACATCAGAAGGAGAAGAGGAAACTACAATTGTAATCTGAGAAATGGCAGCTTCAAACAGATACTAAAATACAGTAGACCCCCGCATAACGATCACCTCCGAATGCGACCAATTATGTAAGTGTATTTATGTAAGTGCGTTTGTACGTGTATGTTTGGGGGTCTGAAATGGACTAATCTACTTCACAATATTTCTTATGGGAACAAATTCGGTCAGTACTGGCACCTGAACATACTTATGGAGTGAAAAAAATATCGTTAACCGGGGGTCCACTGAATATTAAAACAGTTGTACTTCATCGAAATGGGAGAAAATTCCTAAAACCATGGTAATTTTAATTCAGATTCTGATAAATATTAAATACTCAATATGGGACGAAAACGGTACAGCTATACTGTTGTATGCTGTTGAAGCCTGGTTTCAGACCGGGCCGCGGGGGCGTTGACCCCCGAAACCCTCTCCAGGTAAACTCCAGGTATACAATGATTACTACTTTCCAAAAGATAATCACAAACAAGAAAATTCAGACAATACAGAGGTTAACACAAACACAATACTGTTTCATCTTCTGGTCGTAGGATGACGACGTCATTGTCTTCACCTCAAATATAAATTAAATAAATTCAGTTCACTCTAGGGTGCAAGAGCTTACTGATAAGTGCGTATACATAAATGTTTCTCAAACTTATATTCCTGACAGACTGCCCAAGAAATATAATCATACTCACAATAAACAAAGACACACAGGACCTGTGACTCGATCCCTGCATCCATAACTAGGTGAGTACACACACACACACACGTTGTTATACAGCCACATCAGGAGGAAAACAACAGTCATAGACCAGGTAAACAGGCTGAGGAAGGAAGGGATTTCACAGGAAGCCACCAGGAAGTGTGAGGATGAACCACTGTGTGGTGAAACGTTTCCTCAGTAAAGCTACCCAGGTGTTGCACATGTGTTTAATTTATCAACCTGTCGCGTCTCTGAACCATTTACATACACGCCGTAACTTGATTTTTAATTTGTTGAAATATCATCTATCTGATCGAATTATACTTTCTTTTACGGTGTTGATAACAACGAAAATAGACAACAGTTTTGTCTCACTACAGACTCGACCCTCAACACAGTCCTAGCTAATCTATTTATGGAAGATTTAGAAGTTAACGGCAGCCTTACCACTTTAACTCAGTCATTATGATGTAGTACATACACGATCGTGCGAAGGAGTCTTGAAGAACACAACATCCTTCACACTATCAACAACCTAGAGCCAACTATTGCTGAAATACAAAAAGAAATCGTAATGACGAAATCGTAATGACACGATTGCAAACAAACCATACCACGGACGGGGTTAGAACTTTCTGATCGCGGGCTCTAACCCCGCTCGTGGTATGGTCCATTCTCGATGTATTGTTCTTAACTGAAAGGAGTGGATGGACTATTATTCAAAGTGTACAGAAAACCCTCGTATAAATACCGACTTCTTACACTTTAGCTACCACAAAGACAACAAAGAGGTGTAATAACGGGCTTTTGTCTCAGGTCTTTTAGGATTTCAGTTCTTATGACTGCAGGTAACCAGCAATACGCATCCTTGATAGAAATATCAGCAGCTCTACAATAGAAGGGCCTACCATATATATTGTGCTACCAGTGTTACTGGTATATCATACCCGATGGTTGGATGTGACAAGAAGTATGCAGGTGAAAGAGCAAAGTCCCTCGAACTGACAATTCACTATCTTAAATACGGTTGTAGCCACGACTAAGAAACTCGCTCATACAATACAGGAAGGGGCACCTCATCCACAAAAATGACCTGCATGGGTAGAAATGCTTCGAAGCCTCTCTTACGGCAATCTCAAAGACAATTATACAGAGCTAGGCTGTTATCGTTTCTAAATATTTAACATTAGGGTGTTGACCAGCCTGGACACAACCACGACGTGACACCAACCCAGGCGCACCCTCATGTGATAACCAATACTTGCAGATAAATGGTTCAGAGAACCGACAGGATGATGAATTAGACACTGGAGCAATACATAGGTATCTTTACTGTGGAAACGTTTCTCCAATCATTGACTTCTTCAGTCCAGTACAGAGAAGAACGATGGAAGAATAGATTTTGAGGTAATCAAACTCCTCCTCTTCTTCCCCAACTGTTCTTCTCTGTATTGGACTGAAGAAGCTACTGACTGTCAAAACGTTTCCTCAATAAAGACTCCCAGATATTTCACTAGTGTCTTATTCTTCAGCAAGAAGAAGTGACAGAAAAATTGCTTCATTAGTCGAAATAATATACAAAGCAGAAGACAGAGATTTTTTTTTAAGGATTGATATCATATTTGGCAAAATGAGAAGCGGAATCCCACTAGCTCTCTCAGTTACGCCAGATTTAACCACATTCCCTCCCCAGTGAAGTTCTCCCAACTCCTTTGGATCTGTCTGCTTACAGATAACACATCCAGGATCCTTTTCGTTATTAACATCGAGAACAGATACTTCTTCTTTTAACATTTGTACTACACCCACACACACAAACTTCGAAAACTCCAGGAACTGCTTTACGAATAGGTATGATTCACGAAATCGTAACAACACGACTGAAAAACAAACCATGGAACGGGTGGGGTTTGAAACCATGCAAATGAGTCCTAAAACTCACAGGCCAGTGCTTTAACCACTTGGCCAGCTGCTCTAATAAGATTCATCCACGATTTGAATAGGTGTGGTAGAGTTTAGAACATAAGAACATAAGAATGTAGGAACACTGCAGAAGGCCTACTGGCCCATACGAGGCAGGTCCTTATCAAAACGACAACTACCTCCCGCACCCCCCAACACCAATCAAACCCAGCCCCTCCCACTCATATATTTGTCCACTCTCTTCTTAAAGCTACCCAAGGTCCTAGCCTCTATCACCCCACTGGGAAGACTGTTCCACGCATCCACAACTCTGTTAGAAAACCAGTACTTACCTATGTCCTTTCTAAATCTAAATTTATCCAACTTAAATCCATTATTCCTCGTTCTTACCTGGTTCGACACCCTCAGTACTTTATTAATGTCTCCCTTGTTTATGCCCGTCATCCACTTATACACTTCAATGATATCTCCCCTCATTCTACGCCTCTCCAGAGAGTGGAGATTTAAGGCTTTAAGTCTATCTTCATACGGGAGGTTCCTTACACAGTAAATCATTTTAGTCATTCTTCTCTGTATGTTCTCTAATGAGTCTATGTCCATCCTGTAGTAAGGGGACCAAAACTGAGCAGCATAATCTAAATGAGGCCTCACTAGTGATGTATAGAGCTGTAAAATAACTTTTGGACTTCTGTTACTTATACTTCTTGAGATAAATCCAAGTAATCTGTTGGCCTTGTTGCGCACACTGAGGCACTGCTGTCTTGGCTTTAGATTTCTGCTTACCATGACTCCCAAGTCTTTTTCACATTCTGTATGACCAAGCTCTACTTCACCTAGATTATAGCTTCGAGAATTATTTTCATTACCAAGGGCAAGTACCTTACACTTATCCACATTAAACTTCATCTGCCATTTCTCAGACCAAGACATTAATTTGTTCAAATCTTCCTGGAGTTCATTGATATCCTCCTCAGAGTGAATTATACGGCCTATCTTTGTATCATCAGCAAACTTACTCATGTCACTAGTAATCCCTTCATCAAGGTCATTAATGTAAATTATGAACAAGAGAGGGCCTAAAACTGATCCTTGTGGAACGCCACTAGTGACTAATCCCCATTCAGATTTCACTCCATTAATGGTAACTCTGCTTTCTATTGGTAACCCATGCCTCAATCCATGCTAGAACTTTACCTCCTATACCATGAGCTGCCACTTTTCTTAAGAGTCTCTTGTGAGGTACTCTGTCGAAGGCTTTACTAAAATCCAAATAAACAATATCATATTCCTTATTACTGTCAACTGCCTCAAATGTTCTATTGAAGAACGTCAGTAAGTTTGTCAGGCAGGAACGACCTCTCGTGAATCCATGCTGAGATTCATTTATCAAGTTATGCTCTTCAAGGTGACTTCTGATAATGTCATCTATAATTGATTCTAATAACTTGCCCACTATAGATGTCAGGCTTATTGGACGGTAATTTGAAGGAGTGGACTTATCCCCTGATTTGAATATAGGAACCACATTAGCCATCTTCCACAACTCTGGCACAACACTGGTAAGGATGGACGCATTGAATACACTCGTTAATGGCTGACTAAGCTCCATCTTGCATTCCTTAAGTACCCTTGAAAACAACTCATCGGGTCCCGGGGACTTATTTTGTTTCAGTTTGTCTATCTGTTTAATAACCATGTCCCTCGTGACAGTTCCATTTTAACATGACGAAGGACTTTGAGATGAGACACAACTCACAGCTACCGCCACCATACTCGTACCTACGTACGACTACGTCAGTGTATACGACCACCTAGAGGCAACAGGTACCACGACGAGAGTGCACCTAATTAACCACGTAACTTCATTAAGACAGTTAAAAAACCCAAACACCTCATTACCTGCAGCCGTTGTGGTGAGCATGGTGCGAGTTTCCTGGGGCTGGTATGAGTATCCTAGGGTTGGTATCAGTTCGCTGGGAATGATTTATGTGGCCTGGAACTCGTGTGAGTGACTTGAAACCTGTGTGAGTAACTTGGAACCACTGTGAGTAACCTGATTCTAGTATGAGAGAGCTGTTTGGAGTGAGTTACCTGGCGTTGGTGCGAGTGACGTGGAGGGTTTCAGTAATCCGTAGCTGTAGTGAAAGACCTGGATCTGGTGTAAGTGACTTAGAGCTGGTGTAAGTTACTAAAAACTGGTGTAAGAGACAGAGCTGGTGTAAGTGGCTTAGAGCTGGCGTAAGTGACTTAGAGCTGGTGTAAGTGATCTGAAAGTAGAAAAAGTTCCCTGAGCTGGGGCTGGTGTAAGTGACTTGGACTGGTGTGAGGGACTTGGACTGGTGTGAGTGACCAGTGATGAGAGTGAACTGGTAACTCGCATTCTAATGGGCGAGTTACCTTCATCTAAGGTGAGTTACTTGGGACTGGTGTGAGTAATATAAGACAGCTGCGAGTGACCTGATTCTGGCGTGAGTAACCTGGTACTAGAGTGACCTGCAATTATTGTGGGTGACCTTAGGATCGGATGAGGAACCTGGAACTCGTTTGAATTACTTGGGGCTGGTGTGAGTGTCCTGAGACCTTTGTGAGTGACCTGGGAATGGAATGAGTGACCTGGGGTTTGTGTGAGTTATCTAGGACGAATGTCTGTGACCTAGAGTTGGTATAAGTGATCCGGAGCTCGTACTAGTGACCTGGAGGATGCAAGTGATCTGGCGCTGTTGTGAGTGACCTGAAACTGGCACAAGTAACTTCGAACTGATCTAAGTGGCCAAAGGTTGGTAGGAGAAACTTGGTGCTGGTGTGAGTGACCTGGGGCTGGTGTGACTGACCTGAGGTTGATGTGAGCAATCGATGACCTGGGACTGGTGTGAATGACATGGGGCTAATGTGACCAATAGGAAGCCTGAGGATACTGTGAGTGACTAGGAACAGACATCAGTGACCAAGGATTTATACATTTGTCAGTGACATGGGACAATTACGAGTGACCTGTGGCTAGTCTGAGTGACCTGATAAATGGTGTGAGATTCCTGGGACCGGTGTGAGTACTCTGGGACTGGTGTGAGTGACCTGGCACTGGTGTGAGTGATCTGGCGCTGGTGTGAGTGATCTGGCACTGGTGTGAGTGCCCCAGCACTAAAGTGAGAGAATGGCACTGGTGTGAGTGACCTAGCACTAATGTGAGTGACATGACACTTGCGTGAATGACCTGGAACTAATGTGAGTGACCTGGCACTGGTGTGAGTGCCCTGGCACTGGTGTGAGTGACCTGAGATTAGTGTGACCTGCGCCTGGTGTGAGTGATCCGGGACTGGTGTGAGTGACCTGGTACTGGTATGAGTGACCTGAGGTGGTGTGAGTGACCAGGGACTGATGAGATATTTAGGGCTGGTGTGACTTTGCACAAGTGTGAGTGACAAGGGACTGAAATGAGTGAGCTGGAACTGGTGTGTATGTGTGGCCAAAAATTTGTGTGAATGCCTTGGGACATGTAAGAGTGCCATGAGGCTGGTGTGAGTTAACTGGGAGTGCCATGAGTTACATGGGACTGGTGTGAGTGGCCTCAGATTGGTGTGAGTGTCATGGAGCTCTAATGAGGGATCCAGGACTAGGTGTGAGTTAGCTGAGACTGGTGTGAATAGCATAGGGCTGATGTGAATGTCCTGGAATGATGTAAGTGTTCTTGGAATAATTTGAGTGACCTGGGACTGGTGTGAGTGACCTAGAAATTTTGTATTTTACCTGGTATGGAAGTGAGTTACCTGATGTGATTTATCTGTGTGTGTGTGTGTGTGTGTGTGTGTGTGTGTGTGTGTGTGTGTGTGTGTGTGTGTGTGTGTGTGTGTGTGTGTGTTTTGTGTATGTGTGTGTGTGTGTGTGTGTGTGTGTATGTGTATGTGTGTGTGTGTGTGTGTGTGTGTGTGTGTGTGTGTGTGTGTGTGTGTACTCACCTAGTTGTGGTTACAGGGGTCGATTCACGGTTCTCACTCTCTCTCACTCACAGATCCTGTTCGCAATAAAGCGAACAGAATTCTTGGCTTCTTATCGAGAAGTATAAATAACAGAAGTCCTCAGACTGTTCTTCAACTCTAAATATCCATGGTTAGGCCTCATTTAGACTATGCTGCACAGTTTTGATCACCGTATTACAGAATGGATATAAATGCTCTGGAAAACGTACAGAGGAGGATGACAAAGATGATCCCATGTATCAGAAATCTTCCCTATGAGGATAGACTGAGGGCCCTGAATCTGCACTCTCTAGAAAGGCGTAGAATTAGGGAAGATATGATTGAGGTGTATAAATGGAAAACAGGAATAAATAAAGGGGATGTAAATAGCGTGCTAAAAATATCTAGCCTAGACAGGACTCGCAGCAATGGTTTCAGGTTGGAAAATTTCAGATTAAGGAAGAATATAGGAAAGCACTGGTTTGGTAATAGAG
>NC_091367.1:16965366-16995366 GCF_038502225.1 Cherax quadricarinatus
AGTCTTGGCTTTCGATGCTATGTCATTTTCGTACTGTCGCTGGGCCTCCCTCCTTATCTGTGCATATTCGTTTCTGGCTCTTCGACTGATCTCCTTGTTTTCCTGGGTCCTTTGCCTTCTATACCTCTTCCATTCTCTAATGCACTTAGTTTTTGCCTCCATGCACCTTCGGGTAAACCAAGGACTCGCTTTGGTCTTTCCATTGTTTCTGTTGCCCTTGGGAACAAACCTTTCCTCTGCCTCCTTGCATTTTGTTGTTACATACTCCATCATTTCATTTACTGTCTTTCCTACTGCACCTCCCGCAGGAAGTTCGTCACACCTGTGTAGTCCCCCCTTTTATAGTTTGGCTTTTCCCATTCGAATTCTGTTACCCTCTCCATCTGTAACTCTGCTATGTAATCAAAACTCAGGACTACGTGGTCACTAGCTCCGAGGGGCCTCTCATATGTGATGTCATCAATGTCTGAGCTACTCAGGGTGAACACAAGGTCCAGTCTTGCTGGTTCATCCTCCCCTCACTCTCTGGTAGTGTCCCTGATGTGCTGATGCATGAGGTTTTCCAGTACCGCATCCATCATATTGGCTCTACATGTTTCGGGGCCCCCATGAGGCTCCAGGTTTTCCCAATCGATCTCCCTGTGGTTGAAATCACCCATAACCAGTAACTTTGCTCTGCACGTTTGAGCTCTTTGTGCCACCTCAGCCAGTGTGTCCACCATTGCTCTGTTGTTCTCATCATATTCCTCTCTTGGTCTCCTGCAGTTCTGTGGTGGGTTATACATCACAGCAATGACTACCTTATGTTCTCCAGATTGAATTGTGCCAGCTATGTAGTCCTTTTCTCCAATCTCGTCCATGCCCTCCATTTCCTCGAAACTCCATCGGTTTTTTATGAGCAGTGCAACCCCTCCTCCCCCTCTGCTTTTTCTATCTTTCCTGAGAGTCTGATATCCCGGTGGGAAGACTGCGTCTGTTATTGTCTCAGTGAGTTTCGTTTCTGTGACTGCTATGATGTCTGGGGACTTCTCGTTGATTCTTTCGGGGCATTCCTCGCATTTATTTTCTATTCCATCTGCGTTTGTGTACCACACCTTCAGCTTCTTGTCTATCACGGTGGACCTGGGAGAGTATTGGGGTTGCGGGGGTGGGAGCCCTGGGGGGTTATGGGGGTTTGTGGTGTGGGTGGGATTTGTGGTGGGGGTGAGGGTAGAGTGCTCGTAGGGTGATGTTGTGGCAGTGGGGTTTGTGATGTTGGGGGTGGGGGCAGAGGGAACAGTGTGTGGGTGTTGGTTGAGGTTGTTCAGTTGTTTCGGGGTTGTTGTGGTTGGAGTCCTTCTGTGGGTGTCTCTGTAGGGTGTATTTGTCCTTCCACTTGAGTCTGGATTCTGCTCGTCCTCAAAGATGCCTCCCGTTCCTCCTTTTGTTTTTGTACCCTCTCTCTGTCTCGTCCTTTCCTCCTGTGTTCTGTCGCGATCGAGGTACACACTCTGGTACTCTGATTTGTCCCTCAGTCGTGCTTTCTCCTGCAGGACCCTGGTTTGAGCTGATTCTCCCTTGACGACTACTTTGACAGGCCGTCTCCTTCTGCGTGCAAACCACCCAATTCTTCGAAAATTTGCCACCTGGGTCATGTCTCCCTCTCCTATTGCTTTCAAGATACCTTCGATTGCTTTCTTTTCCCCCTGGATTCTTTCATCATAGGTTTCCCCTTCAACTTCTTGGAGCCCGTAGACAAACAATGACCTCTCCCTCTCCTCCTCCCACTGTGTCTCTCCTTGTGACCTATGAGGTGTTTTATCTCCTTCCATCGAGATGCTCCTGCGTTCAACCCCTGCCCTTGCTGCAGCCCCTATGCTCAATGGAATGTCTTCCCTGCTCAGATGTTCCCTGCGATTGTAGTTGACTGTTAGAGTCTCTGCATAAGTCTTGTCTCCTGCATTGACTGCAGGCTTCACGATTGGTATTCCTGTACTCAACTTTTCCTGAATCCCTACAGCCCCCTCGTCTGTGACTGGTAAAGAAATCTCTGATGTCCTTCCTGTGCTGTCATATGTCTCTCTATTCTGTTTCAGGTTTTTAAGCTCCTCTTCTAAGCACTTTATCTTATCTTCTGCTGCTAAGACTTGTAGTCCCCACTTCCTGCTCTCTTCAGCTATCCTCTCCTCCATTACCCTGCTGAGCTCAGCTAGCTTCCTTCCCCACTCTTCCTCCATTTTTGTGAACTCTAACTCCCATTCTTCCCTCCCAGGTTCCTCCCTCCTGGGTTCAACCTCCAGACCCCTGGATCTCCGCCCTCTTGGGTTACCCATTTTTTTTTTTACCGTGGAAAAGAGCTTGTGTGTGAGAAAGAGGGAGGGAGAAAGAGAGGAATAGAGAGGGAGAGAGAATGCTGGGAGGGGAGTGGGGAGGGGGGGGTTAGGGGAGGCCAAGGGAGAAAAGGGAATATGAATGAAAGGCGTGTGTGACGAGGGGAGAGAGAAGATAGAAAGGAAGAGATAGAGATAGAGTAGAGGGAGGGGAAATATGAAAAGAGAGGGAGAGAGAGAAAGGTAGAGAGAGAGAGAGAGAGAGAGAGAGAGAGAGAGAGAGAGAAAAGTGGATAGCATAAACAGTGTTTATTAAGTGATAGTGAGAAGGCAACACTTCCAGCTAGTCGGCCCACTGCCGCCCGCCCTCACTACCCACCGGCTATAAACACCCCCACCCACCCACACTCCACCCCACCCACGACATAACCACCCACCCTCTCTCTCCTGTGAACTTCAAACCTACAAGCCTCCTCTGGGATGACTTCACACCGCAAAATAGCAAGATTATCTATGCTATCTGGCTATTGTCCCAGTAGATACTGCAGTGTTTGTGGGTATACCACAAGGGACAAAGTTCTTCTTGAATGTAAGGAGCCTACTTGTTCCAACTACTGCCACACAGATTGCACTCCAGAAGGAGAATTTTGTTGCAGCCAGGTTGAAAATTTCAGAAAATTTAAGGATATCCATAATCCTGTGGTATATGTGGATACAAGCCTGGAGCTACAGGAGGAAGGTTCAGAAGTCCTACCTCAGGGACTCCTGTCCAAAGATCAAGACTGCCCTCTTGGGCTGTGTTGTAAAGTTGCAGCTAAGATAATCCATCACAGGGAAGCACTTCATGAGCTCCTCAAATCATTAGATAACCTACAAGCTATTGTAGAAGGCCAGTGCAAGCCTGCATCAAGTGACGTAAGCTGCTCAGCTGATGGTGACACTATTGACAAAGACTGGAAGTCCCACACTGAGCTTAACTCAGGGGTAAACGACTGGTGGAATTCTGTCATCGCTAAGGTCCCACAGACTGACAGAGTTCAAAACACTACCTTTGGGAATTCTAACACAATTCCTCTGACCACCACAGAGGGAACAAATCCTCTTCCCAGCAATGTGGGAAGCCTTGGATCTGTTAATTCTCCTACACCTGACATCTCTGCTTCAGCCACTGCCAGTCTACTTGACAGTGCACATACCATCTCTGATCCTACACCTGTCAGCACACCTGCCGATACTATTCTAGAATCTGGTAGTAGTGCTTCGACAGCAAGTTCTGAGCCAGGAGTTTCTCCACCAGAGAACGGTGCAGTTAGTGATCAGGGAACTATCACTGCACCTGATCACCTACTGCGCCGAAGTACGAACAGCAGGGACACATCTGTCAGAACTGGTAGAGGGCGGGGTAGAGGACGTGGAGGAGGACGTGGAGGAGGAAGACATCTACAGCCGTCTCACCCTCCACTAACACAGTTCCAGCGGCAGAATCTGAGGACAAATCTGCGAAACACAGGAGGTGCAACAAATCCTAGTCCACCCTCCCAGGCACCTAGGCTGTGCTCTCGCTGTCACCGGAAGGGGCACTCTGCCAACAACTGCCTGAGAGATACCAGGTGTAATTACTGCTACAAGAAAGGACATAAGGAGGACCAGTGTCGGAAGAAAAAGGAACTTGACAGACAGGGCCACCTGTTTAGAGACCTGTTCTCAGAACCAGCAGGATCTCTGAATTGGTAAACACTCTCACACGTCACCCACTTAGCTACTCCTATCCCAGCCCAGCAGTTGGGATTGGGCCTTATACAAGACCACAGACCTACATCCCTGCAGCTGCCTCAGTACCCTACCTCTCTCAAGGGCAGGCACCTTACATTCCCTACACACCCACCACCTCAAGCTGACCACTTCATCATGAGGAGCCAGTCTATCAGCATCCTGTCGGCCAACATTAGAGGTTTCATTACTAATGTTGGAGAGCTCACACATAGCTTTGTGAACACTCGACGTCCCGACATGATAGCTGTTGTTGAAACATTTTTGGATGACAGGACTCCAGAAAATTTTGCAAGAATTGCTGGCTACACCTCATGGATGAGAAGAGACAGGCAAGGGCAAGGAGGTGGTGTTGCTGTGTGCTTCTCTAAAAGTGTTCATGCCCAGCACATAGATGTTGCCACCCTTACACACCTTGAAATGATGTTCTTCAAGCTCTGTATAAACACTAGTACCTCTGTACTAGCATGTGCAATGTACAGACCTCAGTGGCAACATGCAGACCCTATCAACTTCCTAATGGAAAATATTGACTCCCTTCTGCTACAACACAACTGTCAACATATTATAATTGTTGGTGACCTCAACCAGCACCTTATACAGAGGGACTTTGATGACCTTCTTGCAGTGTTTGACATGAGAAACTTTGTTGATTTCCCTACTCATATCTCTGGCTCCTCCCTTGACCCAGTAGTGAGTGATCTGGCAGAAGGCATAGTCACTTGTCAACCCCTCGGCTACGTTGGATCGTCTGACCACAAGGCTGTTTTTACCACACTTAAGATCCCAATAGAACGAGGTGAGGAGTCCACACGCACAACCTGGCTATGGGAAAGAGGTAATTGGCCAGCCCTTTGCTCTGAGCTCGCCACCACCGACTGGAATGCTCTTCTCCAGGGAGATGTTGACAACCAAGTGAAAGCCTTCACTGGACACATCCTTAATCTGCAACAAGAGCACATTCCTCACCGGCAATATGTGACAAAGCCTACAGATCAGCCTTGGTTTGGCTTTCGTTGTAGAGAGGCTGCTACTGCTAAGTACAAAGCATGGCGAAGGTATAAGAGACATCCTACCACCTATAACAGGAACTTGCACATGCAAGCCTGTAGGCATATGGGTGATGTTCAAAAGTGGGCCATTGCTAAATGGGAGGTGGACACTAAAAGAAAGTTAGCATCAGGTAGGGTAGGCTCCAAAACCTGGTGGTCCCTGGTCAAGGACAGACAAGGTTATCTGCCTGATGAACTTATTCCACCTCTAAATCGACAGGATGGGACCACCTCTACTAGTAGTCAAGAGAAGGCGGACCTCTTTGCTGAACACTTTGCTACCAAAATGCAAGTTCCTGATCCAGCAAGGGACCCTCCTTGGCTAGCTGCAAGAACTGTGTCAAAACTGTCAGTGGTGACAATAAGGCAGGAGGAGGTGCATTTCCTTCTTAAATCACTTGACCAAGAAAAGGCTGTGGGCCCAGACAAGTTGAGCCCAAGATTGTTGAGAAGATGTGCAGACCAGCTAGCAGCACCTCTAACTCGCATCTTTCAGTACTGCCTAGTACAGTGTAAATGGCCCTCTCCATGGAAAGAGGCAAATGTAGTCCCTGTTCACAAAAAGAAGAGCAGAGCAGAAATCAGCAACTACAGACCAGTGTCACTCCTGTCAATCACTGGTAAGATCCTTGAGACAATAATCTCAAGACAAATGACAGATTTTTTTGACTACCACTCACTGCTGCTGATCTGTTGTTAAACCTCTCCACTAAGTGGCACCAGTCACTTTCGACCGGGTGTGGAACCAGGGCCTCTTAGCAAAACTTCAAGCACTGGGAATTGCAGGCTCTACGCTATGTCTCCTCAGTGATTACCTTCATGGTAGATCTCTAAGTGTAGTCCTCAATGGAACGGAATCAGCAAGGCATCCTATTGGGGCAAGCGTTCTACAAGGAAGTGTGCTGGGTCCACTGTTATCTAATGTCTACTTCAACGACCTTCTCCATCTCATCCCAGAATCACATGCATATGCAGACGACTGTACACTGACATTCACTTATCCAAGAGAAGAAATGCCAGGTGCTCTAAGCCACATCAATCACCAGCTGAGAGCTATATCAGCTAGGGGAAATAGATGGCAAGTAACATTTGCACCTGAGAAAACGCAAATGATGATCGTCTCTAGGCACCATGATGGTAATGCTGGTGCAGTAGTAAGGATGAATGGGAGGGTATTGGCACCTGGAGAAGAAGTTGATATCCTTGGGGTGAAATTTGACTCCAAACTAACCATGAAGAACCATGTTGTAAATCTTGCAAACAAGGCAGCCAGGAAGCTTACAGCACTTCGCCGTATCTCGCATCTGCTTGACAGTAGGGGTTGCAAGATCCTGTACGAGGCACAAGTACGCTCACACCTTGAGTATGCTCCACTTTCTTGGTTTGCCTGCCCCCCCTCTCATCTGCGACTGCTTGACAGAGTAGAGAACAGAGCAAGACGTCTCATCTCTCGCCTGGACCCATCCTGGATAGATCTGTCATTTCAGCAGAGCCTTCAACATAGGAGGGATGTGGGTGGCCTTACTGTTATGTACAAGGCCAATATTGTCAAAATACCACACTTGGATCCACTTCGAGGACAGCGTGAAACAAGCTTTTATGCCACAAGACGGGCAGAAAGCAGCAACTTCACTCTGGCTGTACCCTTCTCCAGAACATCACTCCATCTGAGATCATACATACCCAGGATGACTCGAGTATGGAACACATTCGTACAGCACAATGATGTCAACGAGATAACGTCAGTTGATCAAATGAAAATGCTGGCCCACAGATGGCTCCAACTTCATCCTGTTCCCTACTTCCCTGCTTGAGCTGATGTAGGTAACAGCTCTTAGCTTGCCAATAAAGTTAGGAATCCTTAACCTGTAAATAGCTGTCAATAAAGCTAGGGATCCTTAACCTTGTCAAACCCTGTGTAAAAAAAAAAAAAAAAAAAAAAAAAAAAAAAAAAAAAAAAAAAAAAAAAAAAAAAAAAAAAAAAAAATAGAGAGAGAGAGAGAGAGAGAGAGAGAGAGAGAGAGAGAGAGAGAGAGAGAGAGAGAGGGACAGAGGGAGAGAGAAGGAGGGGGAGAGAGAGAGGGACAGAGGGAGAGAGAAAGGTAGGTAGAGAGAGAGAGAGAGAGAGAGAGAGAGAGAGAGAGAGAGAGAGAGAGAGAGAGAAGAGGGAGAGAGAGAAAGGTAGAGAGAGACCACATCATGAGGAGCCAGTCTATCAGCATCCTGTCGGCCAACATTAGAGGTTTCATTACTAATGTTGTAGAGCTCACACATAGCTTTGTGAACACTCGACGTCCCGACAGAAAATTTTGCAAGAATTGCTGGCTACACCTCATGGATGAGAAGAGACAGGCAAGGGCAAGGAGGAAGTGTTGCTGTGTGCTTCTCTAAAAGTGGGAAAGAGGTAACTGGCCAGCACTTTGCTCTGAGCTCGCCACCACCGATTGGAATGCTCTTCTCCAGGGGGATATTGACAACCAAGTGAAAGCCTTCACTGGACACTTCCTTAATCTACAACAAGAACACATTCTTCACCGGCAATATGTGACGAAGCCTACAGATCAGCCTTGGTTTGGCTTTCGTTGTAAAGAGGCTGCTACTGCTAAGTACAAAGCATGAAAAGGTATGAGAGACATCCTACCACCTATAACAGGAACTTGCACAGGCAAGCCTGTAGGCATATGGGTGACGTTCAAAAGTGGGTCATTACTAAATGGGAGGTGGACACAAAAAGAAAGCTAGCATCAGGTAGGGTAGGCTCCAAAACCTGGTGGTCCCTGGTCAAGGACAGACAAGGTTATCTACCTGATGAACTCATTCCACCTCTAAATCGACAGGATGGGACCACCTCTACTAGTAGTTAAGAGAAGGCGGACCTCTTTGCCGAACACTTTGCTACCACAATGCAAATTCCTGATCCAGCAAGGGACCCTCCTTGGCTAGCTGCAAGAACTGTGTCAAAACTGTCAGTGGTGACAATAAGGCAGGAGGAGGTGTATTTCCTTCTTAAATCGCTTGACTAAGAAAAGGCTGTGGGCCCAGACAAGTTGAGCCCATGATTGCTGAGAAGATGTGCAGACCAGCTAGCAGCACCTCTAACTCGCATCTTTCAGCACTGCCTAGTATAATGTAAATGGCCCTCTCTGTGGAAAGAGGCAAATGTAGTCCCTGTTCACAAAAAGAAGAGCAGAGCAGAAATGAGCAATTACAGACCATTGTCACTCCTGTCAATCACTGGTAAGATCCTTGAGACAATAATCTCAAGACAAATGACAGTTTTTTGACTACCACTCACTACTTTGTGATCGTTAATATGGCTTCAGGAAAGGTTACTCTGCCGCTGATCTGTTGTTAAACCTCTCCACTAAGTGGCACCAGTCACTGGATGAATCCAAAGTCAGCTGTGTGGTAGCACTGGACATTGCTGGTGCTTTCGACCGGGTGTGGCACCAGGGCCTCTTAGCAAAACTTCAAGCACTGGGAATTGCAGGCTCCACGCTATGTCTCCTCAGTGATTACCTTCAAGGTAGATCTCTAAGGGCAGTTCTCAATGGAACGTAATCAGCAAGACATCCTATTGTGGTAAGCGCTCCACAAGGAAGCGTACTGGGACCATTGTTATGGAATATCTACTTCAACGACCTTCTTCATCTCATCTCAGAATCCCATGCATATGCAGACGACTGTACACTGACATTCACTTATCCAAGAGAAGAAATGCCAGCTGCTCTAAGCTACATCAATCATCAGTTAAGAGCTATATCAGCTTAGGGAAATATATGGCAAGTAACATTTGCACCTGAGAAAAGCAAATGATGATGGTCTTTAGGCACCATGATGGTAATGCTGGTGCAATAGTAAAGATGAATGGGAGGGTGTTGGCACCTGGAGAAGAAGTTGATATCCTTGGGGTGAAACTTGACTCCAAACTAACCATGAAGAACCATGTTGTAAATCTTGCAAACAAGGCAGCCAGGAAGCTTACAGCACTTCGCCGTATCTCTCATCTGCTTGACAGAAGGGGTTGCAAGATTCTGTACAAGGCACAAGTACGCTCACACCTTGAGTATGCTCCACTTTCTTGGTTTGCCTCCCCCCCCTCTCATCTGCGACTGCTTGACAGAGTAGAGAACAGAACAAGACGTCTCATCTCTCGCCTGGACCCATCCTGGACAGATCTGTCATTTCAGCAGAGCCTTCAACACAGGAGGGATGTTGGATCCACTTCGAGGACAGCGTGAAACAAGCTTTTATGCCACAAGATGGGCAGAAAGCAGCAACTTCACTCTGGCTGTACCCTTCTCCAGAACATCACTCCATCTGAGATTGTTTATCCCCAGGATGACTCGAGTATGGAACACATTCGTACAGCATAATGATGTCAACGAGATAAAGGCAGTTGATCAAATGAATATGTTGGCCCACAGATGGCTCCAACTTCATCCTGTTCCCTACTTGTATGTCTCATAACAATAAAAATGCTTTCAAATGAGCTGATGTAGGTAACAGCTCTTAGCTTACCAATAAAGTTAGGAATCCTTAACCTGTAAATAGCTTGTCAATAAAGCTAGGGATCCTTAATCTTGTCAAACCCTGTGTAAAGAGAGAGAGAGAGAGAGAGAGAGAGAGAGAGAGAGAGCAGCAACTTCACTCTGGCTGTACCCTTCTCCATAACATCACTTCATCTGAGATCATATATACCCAGGATGACTCGAGTATGGAACACATTCGTACAGCATAATGATGTCAATGGGATAAAGTCAGCTGATCAGATGAAAATACTGGCCCACAGATGGCTCCAACTTCATCCTGTTCCCTACTTGTATGTCTCATAACAATAAAAATGCTTTCAAATGAGCTGATGTAGGTAACAGCTCTTAGCTTGTTAATAAAGCTAGGGATCCTTAACCTAACCTTGTCAAACCTTGCAAACCTTGGCACTTTCTCTTATTTCTTGACGTGCTTGATCAAGTGTGGGTTCCAAACAGGTGCTGCATACTCCAATATGCACCTGACGTACACGGTGTACAGTGTCTTTAACGATTCCTTACTAAGGTATCGGAACGCTATTCTTAGGTTTGTCAGGCGCCCATATGCTGCAGCAGTTATCTGGTTGATGTGTGCTTCTGGAGACATGTTCGGTGTTATACTCACCTCAAGATCTTTCTCCTTGAGCGAGGTTTGCAGTCTTTGGCCACCTAGCCTATACTCCGTCTGCGGTCTTCTTTGCCCTTCCCCGATCTTCCTGACTTTGCATTTGGCGGGGTTAAATTCGAGAAGCCAGTTGCTGGACCATGTGTCCAGCCTCTGTGTGTGTGTGTGTGTGTGTGTGTGTGTGTGTGTGTGTGTGTGTGTGTGTGTGTGTGTGTGTGTACTCGCCTAGTTGTACTCACCTAGTTGAGGTTGCAGGGGTCGGGTCCCAGCTCCTGGCCCCGCCTCTTCACTGGTCGCTACTAGGTCACTCTCCCTGAACCGTGAGCTTTATCATACCTCTGCTTAAATCTATGTATGGATCGTGCCTCCACTACATCGCTTCCCAAACTATGCCACTTCCTGACTACTCTGTGGCTGAAGAAATACTTCCTAACATCCCTTTATGTGTGTGTGTGTGTGTGTGAGTGAGTGTGCCTACTCCGTCTGTTTCGACAGGAAGTCCATTCCAATTACCTCCCAATTTCCTCACCACTCATTTCCAAGGCATTACTTTTACCACACAAGTTAAACACACACTTACGTTATTCTTCGGATTAACTTCAACTAGTAATCTGTAAATGGCGTTGTTACATAAACTTCCTCATTACTGCTCTTTCTTCAGCACAAAAGCCTTACTTTTTCTTAACTTTTCATTTCAAGGTAACACTAAACACTCACTGAATTTATTAGACAAGGGATTCTGCGATTTATTAAAAAAAAAAAATCCTGGCAGTAAACCGAGCTTGCAAAATGAACTGTGAGATATGAAGATCCCTGAAAAGATTTATTGTTTCAAACTTCATGACATAAAAAAACTGAAAGACGCAAATGAAATGCACTCGGAAATTTTTAGACGATACTGAAGCATTGCATTTCCTGGTTATTTTGTGGGAAGTAATATTACGTTTATGCGAAGGAAATATTTTCTCATTTATATACACAAATACACCTCTATGTTAATATACAAAGTTACTCATCTTCCTCTGGACATACAGAGTTAAAAGCCTTTGCACAAACACTGTAATACACAAATAATAATAATGATAATAATATTTATCTCTACAAATACATGATACAACTTATACAGACCATAGCTGACATCAGTGAGATGCTGTATAGAAAGCCTCTGGTTATTCAGAGCATTTCGGGGAAATTGGGTCAGTTTTGTCGTCGGGATGCGACCCACACCAGATAACACCCAGGTACCTATTTACTATGTGAACAAAGACAGCTTAAGAAAACACGCCTTAATGTTTCCCCCCGCACTTGGGATCGAACCACTGACCTCAGTGTGTGCTCTGGGTACGCTACCAACCGAAATGGACAGACACATTTGTGTGTTTATACACAGAGTTTCGCCCCACTTTTTGTATACTAACAATTACAATGTCTGTAAACATACAGATGTATATTCCTCTCTTTTGAAATAAACACTTATCTGTTTAAATACACATATACGTTCACAGCTATCAACGTAAATACACATACACACTCTCTCTCTCTCTCTCTCTCTCTCTCTCTCTCTCTCTCTCTCTCTCTCTCTCTCACTCACTCTATCTAGCTATCTGTATATCTGTCTATCCGTACAAACATAGAAACATGCACTTTTATGTGTATATACACAGAGACATATACACATCTCCGTGTATATGCTGAGATACACATGTGTGCGTGAAAATACGTACATGTGTATGCGGCCTCTGCCCTGCACTGCGCCAGACAGTCACGTCTCGGACACAAAGCAGCTTAAATTGTAGGTCATGCCGAGTGTGTATTCTGGACACATCGTCGGTACAGTGTCCATTTACCCTGTACCACATCCCCGCTGTTGTGGTGGTGTTTTCTGTGCCACAACCTTGCCTCCGTGCTTGTGTATCCTGTGTCCCAAGCCCTCTTCCGTGATCATGCATCCTGGACATACGCTACTTTGAGAATGTATCCAGTTTCCTGTCCCCTTTGCTGTGGTCATGTATCCTGTGTCACATGGTTTGGGTATTTTTGTTTGAAAATTTTTATAAAATAAGGACAGGTTGATGATTAAGACACGTATCTTAATCATCAATACGAGGGTATTTATAAACTCATAATTTATAACGAAATACAGGAACTTCTATCACTACTGCATTTAAGCTATAAGCAATACAGAATAGATTCATATAAGAACATAAGAATATAAGAAAGTGCGCTGCAACAGGCCTATTGGCTCATGCTAGGCAG
Organism: Cherax quadricarinatus; assembly: GCF_038502225.1. Lineage (NCBI taxonomy): Eukaryota > Metazoa > Arthropoda > Malacostraca > Decapoda > Parastacidae > Cherax > Cherax quadricarinatus. Next base: position 16,977,908 of record NC_091367.1, read on the forward strand.
GTCTAACTCAAACCCACCCACACCCACTCAAGCACTTGTCTAACCTATTCCACTCAAGCACTTGTCTAACCTATTTTTAAAGCTACATAAGGTTCTCGCTTTAGTGGTTCTACTCGGGAGTTTGTTCCACTCAACAACCACTCTTACAAAACAAGTGTTTTCTTATATCTTCTTTAAGACTATTTTTTTTTTTCATTTTGAAGCCATTGCTGCGAGTCCTGTCTTGATTAGCTATTTTTAGCACGTTATTTGTATCCTCGTTATTAATTCCTGTCTGTTGTTTATGCACCACAAATCAAATTCTTCTGATGCATGGGGCCAACTTTGTCATCCTTCTCTATGTTTACCACTGATTTACGTGCATGCTATAATACGGCGACCAGAACTGCGCAGCATAACCTAAAGGATAACCTCAGGATTACTATCATTTATACTTCATGATATCTGGAGAGTACCTGGAGAGGGTTTCGGGGGTTAACGCCCCCGTGGCTAGGTCTGAGACCAGCCAAGAATTCTATTAGCTTTATTGTGAACAGTTTTGTACTGTTATTGTTTCAGAGTACTGCTGACTAGAACTCCTAAGTTTTGTTAGCATTCAGAGTGACAGATCTAGTACATTATTCAGTTTATGAGGCCATCAACCTATCTAGATCTTCCTGTAGCGCTCTAGTACGTCATCAGAATTAATCTGACGGCTTATTTTAGTATCATCGGCAAATTTGCTTATGCCACTATTTATCTCATCATTTATCCCATCATCTATGTATATTGTAGACAACAAAGGGCCCAACACTGACCCCTGTGGAACACCACTAGTGATTTCTCCCCATTTATGCAAAAACTCTGTTGCCTATCTGTCAAGGACACCTCTAAATTTCTCCTAATGTTCCTTGTGCCTCTATTTTCCTCAGCAATCTCCGATGTGGAACTCGATCAAAAGCCTTACTGAAGTCCATATGCACAATATCATATTCGTTACCACGATCTACCTCCTTAAATGCCAGAGAAGAAAGGTTAGTACATTCGTAGTACGTTCTTTTCAAAACCGTGCTGAAATTTATTAATCAATTTATGTCTCTGAAGGTGGCTTCAAAAAGTCTCGGCAATTATTGATTCCATCAATTTTGCCAAAATGGAGGTTAGGCTAACTGGTCTATAATTTGAATCAAACGACTTATTGTTTTGCATTGATTTGTTGAAATGACTAGCTAATAATGGTTTACTAAGTTCCTCCTGAAATTTCTTTATAACCCTCCAGAATAGTTCATCGGGGCCCATGTCACTTGTGATTTTGATAGTGTGTAACTCATTTTCGTCCTAATATAATTTTTTATTTCTGGAATTTTACTAGCATCTTTCTGGGTAAAAACTGAGAGGAAATAAATGCTGAAGAGCGTACGCATTACTTTGTCACTGACAGTAAGTTGACCAGAACAACTTTTAAGTGGGTCTATCTTGTTACGACTTTGATGTCGTAACTTAAATAAAATGTTCCTGGCTCCTAAAGGTCGCTCACATGCTGTCTAGGGGTTATAAAATTACTCTGAAAAAATACAGCAAACCTTAATCCAGCATGTACTCATATATTAAACAATATTAATTATTATTAGGAAGGAAGGACAAAAACTTACCTATATAAAAATATATCTATATTAATAGTAACTTGTATACAACTTACCATACCCCGGCCGGGATTGAACCCGCGGTTGAGACACTGACCTCGGGTTCAATCCCGGCCGGGGTATGGTTTGTTTGCAATCGTGTCATTACGATTTCGTGAGTCATGTTGACGGCAGTGAAGGGACTTGAGCTAGAGTTCGTCACGGCCACGCTAGCTGGAGATTCGTCTGTAAAAACTTGCATTTGTGGTCACAGTGGTGCCTGTGCTAACCTTCCTATGGTGTAGAAATATACCTAGTTGGACGAATCTTATTGTGGCTAGCTGGTCTAGTGGCTAACGCAACGGGCTGGAGTTTTGAGACTCTCTGACCGCGGGTTCAATCCCGGCCGGGGTATGGTTTGTTTGCAATCGTGTCATTACGATTTCGTGAGTCTTGTATACAACTTATAACTACTACAAAAAGCCACCACACTCCAGTTCACATTAGCTCACTAGCACACTGCTACTGATGAGTTAAACAAAATAAATGAACATTTATGAACAGGGAGGCTCCATGACAACCCTCCTCCTTTCTGCACGCATCATAGCCTACAGTGGAAACATTAAATACTCTCCAAAACACAGGCCTCTGCATACTAGGGCTTTACAAATAAACATGAAAACACTTAAACACAAACACCTACGGTATACACTAAAAAAAAAATGACCAAAATTACCTACTCAAACACCAACCCATGATTACTTCACCCAGCCGCGTTCCTACCCGTACTGAACTAAACACACCTCTCATCTGCTCCTGTTCTGGCCACTGCCTGACTGACAGGAATAAAACACATTCGCTTTCAGTTCAGCCCCAGAACTATATTACATAAAATATTTTTTCTGCATGTCACTGCATAAGACCCCTGTATACCTAAAGGAAGTTTTTTTGGTTGGTCTTCGATTCCCTTGCAACTTAAATTTCAAAATTTTCTTTAGTTCTTATTCCTGTCTTCATTTCTCTCCTTAACAGAATATACTGCTTCATTGAGTGTCCATTCCCTCTTTTGATTCGCCTTGTAGATACTTGTCTTTTGACCTATGAGATACTACACCCTGATTAATTTAATTGCTCCTTTCGTCTATCTGGATAATTTAAATTTCTCACTCGTTTAGTCTATTGTTTATCCATTCAGGATCACTTTTGATTCACCTAATTTCCCTATTTGTAAAATATGTTGCCTGAACAGCTTGAACCATGCTTTGAAAAATGTCATATTGGCAACCATCTCCACCTCTCTGCCTCACTTGTCAGATTACACCAGCTGACCCAATCCAGATAATCCCTCAGCCACACAAAACCGGCTGCACGAAAATCACGAACCTTGACTTGATTGTAGTTATTAGGGTAATTCCATGATATATTGAAAATGAGTGATTTGTGATCACTTTTTTCAAGGCGATCACAAATACAGCTTCAAGATTATTAATTAGTGATTCCTAGTTGGCAAGAACCAAGTCAAGCAGCTTGTTTCCTCTAGTTGGTTCTGTCACAAACTGCTTTAAAAAGCAATCCCGGATCGTATCAAGAAATTCGCTAGACTCAAGATTTCCTATTAAATTGCTCCAATAAGTTTGTCTAAAGTAAAAATGTCTCATTAACACAACATTTCGTGGTATAAACCTTGGTAATAAATACCGACAAGTTGGTTTAGAAAGACACGTAAGCAAACACTATAACATATTTATTAGAAAACGTTTCAAGGTCCCAGGACCGAAACGTTTTCTAATAAATATGTTATAGTGTTTGCTTACGTGTCTTTCTAAAACAACATTTCGTATCTAGATGCGTTATGAATTTCGTCCCATAGCAGTTTACTGCACTCCCTGTCAAGGTTTGGGGGCCTGTAAATCACACTCAGGACTAGTTTTCTCACGACCCTTGAGAAACGGTAGCCAAAAAGATTCTGTGTCGGACGTGCTTAATTTTATATTTTGTCCATGAGGATGTTTCGTTCACTAGGGACTTAATTTTCAGAGATGGGTAGAAAGAGACATGAAGATGTAGATATGGATGAGTGATGTCACCTGTACTAATGAGTTTAGCCAGGTGGAAACTTTTAAACTCGTTGCCTGGTGGCAAAAGCTCTCGCTTCACACGGTGAGAGTCCGGGTTCGATTCCCGGCGAGGGTTGAAGCATTGGAGTATTTCCTTACACCTGTTGTCTATGTCCACCCATTTGTAAAATGGGTACCTGTACTATTGGCCGCAGCCTAAACACTAGATGAACACTTCCTGTACTAACACCATAAGTTAGTACAAGTACATGTGCAATGAATACAGTCCTAGCTACATTAATGACTTACTACTATATAGGTAGCCGCTTGTTATGCAGAGCATTTCAGGCAAATTAGGTCCGTTTTGTCCCAGGATGCGACCCAAACCAGTCGACTAACACTGATGGGTGAACATAGACAACCGGTGTAAGGAAACACGTCCAGTATTTCCGCCCCTTCGCCGGGAATCAAACCCGTACCCTCACCGTGTGAAGCGAGAACTTTTGCCACCAGGCCACGGCGCAAACTTATTCTTGCTGGGTATGGCATAACCCTCTTCAGAAGTCCAGGAGCACAAGATCAACAATGTCAACACAGCCAGGTCTTAGGTAAATCGTGTAAAGAAAGTGAATTTACTAAAATTTTGCCTAATTTATGTACTAGTTCTGCTGTATAGTCCTTGTGGCTTAGCGCTTCTTTTTGATTATAATAATAATATACTAGCTCTGTGTATGAATTTTTAAAATATTTTGTCACATTTGTAGATCCTGCCCCTTTTATCTTTATAGATCGACACCATGCCTAACCCTTCTAGGGTAGGGTAGGTGCCTGAGCCCGAGCCTTTAGCTCATAAGACTGTCATTCCCATTTACCCCCTTGGGGAGGGGATGGCAGACCAGAGAGGCCTAGTTTGTGGCTAGGCCTGGGGACAGTTGGTCCCAAAGATGAGGAGGTACTTGTGCCTCCTCCCATGGGAGACTTAGGTCTCAGACACTCCCTAAAGAGGGAGCCAAGGGCGGACCACCACTTGGAAAAGGCCCGGGCCGGGAAAATACCGGCTAATCTTTAATAATAAATAAATAATTATCTTTATACCCTCCAAAGACCCAGGAGCTGTAGATCAACATCCTCAGAAGACCTAGACGCTTAAGCTATATTTAGTTACTAATAATATAAGACGAATCACACTATCTTGCACTCTGTATGTGACTTCCGTTGAGTTAAGTGTACATGGTAGCCGCCATTAACCCACCGAGACAAGTTTTCAGGAACGGTTGATCTCCCTGTATTAACCCTCAAAGCAATAAACAGAATTTATTAAAACTCACACGTGTTATTCTAGAATATTTATGGATAATTTAGAGCACAGCAGAGCAAAAACTATTTTTTGATGTTAGTTATTCTAGAATATTTATGGATAATTTAGAGCACAGCAGAGCAAAAACTATTTTTTGATGTTAGTTATTCTAGAATATTTATGGATAATTTAGAGCACAGCATAGCAAAAAATTCTATTTTTTTTGATGTTAGTTATTCTAGAATATTTATGGATAATTTAGAGCACAGCAGAGCAAAAACTATTTTTTGATGTTAGTTATTCTAGAATATTTATGGATAATTTAGAGCACAGCAGAGCAAAAACTATTTTTTGATGTTAGTTATTCTAGAATATTTATGGATAATTTAGAGCACAGCAGAGCAAAAACTATTTTTTGATGTTACTTTTGGATACCAATTATTGTCTTTTGAAGAGCGAGAGGAAATTGCTTAAAAACTTATTGAAATGATATAAATGTACAAAGCTTGATATTGCAACTTTTAATTAATAAATCTGGCAAATTAAAAATAAAAATAAATCTTACTAATAACGTAAATGGGAGACACTAATGTTGAAAGTTTGATGCCGATATGAAGAAGCATTTTCACTAATTCTACAGTTTGAAAATAAATGGTATAAAATACCGACACAATGGACTATAAATACTCCCGTACCTTCCACCCCAGGTAGATCTGTGTGTGACTTGAAAAAGCCCACTGTGTGGGCGAAACGTTGTCAATAAAGGATCACATTATAGTGCATATGTGTTTATGTTTCCAATACTACAGTTTGATTAATTAAATTAGCAACTTAATGTCTGTATAGTCCAAACCAACTCAAAATTTTCCCTCAGTGCAACGCACTATTTTCAACTGCTTGAACCCGGTTATTTTTCAGTTACCACCTGAAACCAATATTAAATTTTATTTCATAAAACTGGCAATATGGAGCTTAATACCAATGAAAATTTTCCTTCAGGGAAATGTGGAAACCCTGAAAGTTACAAGATGATCGAAAGAGACATTTTCCAGTTACCTCTCAGAAATCCTAATTTTGTATTTGATGTTAGTAAATTGCCAAAGTAGAAACTATACAGCTTATAATTATTTAATTTTCCTCTGCGTTAGATGTATCAATATTCGTGTTTCCAAGTCTTCCAAAAAGGTTATTTCCCCAAATTTGTCAAGGAAATATTACATATTTTTTTTATATTTTATTTATTATTATTATTATTATTATTATTATCACACTGGCCGATTCCCACCAAGGCAGGGTGGCCCGAAAAAGAAAAACTTCCACCATCATTCACTCCATCACTGTCTTGCCAGAAGGGTGCTTTACACTACAGTTTTTAAACTGCAACATTAACACCCCTCCTTCAGAGTGCAGGCACTGTACTTCCCATCTCCAGGACTCAAGTCCGGCCTGCCTGTTTCCCTGAATCCCTTCATAAATGTTACTTTGCTCACACTCCAACAGCACGTCAAGTATTAAAAACCATTTGTCTCCATTCACTCCTATCAAACACGCTCACGCATGCCTGCTGGAAGTCCAAGCCCCTCGCACACAAAACCTCCTTTACCCCCTCCCTCCAACCTTTCCTAGGCCGACCCCTACCCCGCCTTCCTTCCACTACAGACTGATACACTCTTGAAGTCACTCTGTTTCGCTCCATTCTCTCTACATGTCCGAACCACCTCAACAACCCTTCCTCAGCCCTCTGGGGAAGTACACAATTCTATAAAAAGACGAAGCTTCCTCTCAGTAAGTTACACCAGCTTAGGAAGGTTGAATTCGATCAGAGGAGACATTCTTAAGTTAACACATTGAAATCACAATAATAATAATAATAATAATAATAATAATAATAATAATAATAATAATAAAATTGACAAAAAAGACAACAATTAAGCCCAAGAACAATCTGAACCTTCCTCTATTTATGGAACAAATACTTTGAAAGTTTGAAGCCGATCGCATGAACTGTTCATATATAGGAAGAAAAAATCCTACAAGCATTAAAGATATGTATCCACATCGAAGGATACCTAATGAACGCGGATACATTAAACACAACACCTAATTACTGTACAAGAAAATATACAAATGATTTTGAAGGTAAAAACTGATAGACAATATAAAGAAAAATCTTCGTGTAATAAGTTTGACAAAACATCAAAGAAATTTTATGAGTATATTTCCACAATATAAACCTATTTACTACATGTGAATATATAACAAGAAACAGTCTTGAAAACTTCACCACATATATTATAAATATTAAAAGAAATACTCAATATTAGAAAAATATAAAAGAAAAAAGAATATTAATTAACCGAGTATATATATAGTCATAAACCAAGATTTACATAGAGATTTATTGCAGTGCAAAGCCATTATCTGTACGAGGGTATAATACAACACTTATTCAACCATGAAGAATAAAAGTCACATTATTAATTTAAACAAAAAGAAGCGCTAAGCCACAAGGGCTATACAGCAATAAAAGTCACAATACGAAGCCTACAACAATTCACAAGTAACCCACAAGATTTACATAGAGATTTATTGCAGTGCAAAGCCATTATCTGTACGAGGGTATAATACAACACTTATTCAACCATAAAGAATAAAGTCACATTATTAATTTAATCAAAAAGAAGCGCTAAGCCACAAGGGCTATACAGCAATAAAAGTCACAATACGAAGCCTACAAGAATTCACAAGTAACCCACAAGATTTACATAGAGATTTATTGCAGTGCAAAGCCATTATCTGTACGAGGGTATAATGCAACACTCATTCAACCATAAAGAATAAAAGTCACATTATTAATTTAATCAAAAAGAAGCGCTAAGCCACAAGGGCTATACAGCAATAAAAGTCACAATACGAAGCCTACAACAATTCACAAGTAACCCACAATTAACAGAGGAAACTGTAACCGGCGAGTCAGCCTACCATGGACCATTAGTAAATTGCAAATTTATTATGGTCCAGAACGGACAGAAATGTCTAAAGTTTATTCTCTGAATGACTCGTGTATATTACATATGATGCCCTTTAATTATATGCCCAAAAATACCAATTATCTATAAGATATGTATCAAGGAATACCCGTTAATTACACGAAAATATATCAATCCTATCATCCTATCATCAATCCTATATATCAATCCTATCATCTGTATGTAGACATATTACAAAAATCATCTATTATTTATAAGAGGATATAATACTAAAATCACCTGTTATCTATACAAGGACATATTACAAGGATTACTTATTAAATATACAAGGATATATAAAATAGCATATAAGCGTAACATTGAGAGACATGAAATTTTATGATAAAAATGCCATAATGCTTTCTGTGTTTTAGTTTTTTGATTCTGTTGTCTCCCACAGTTCATATGACCCTCTAAACCCCAACACACCCACCTCTCCTTCAGGATGTAGACACTGTACTTACTACCTCCAGGACTCAAGTCCGACTAACAAGTTTCTCCGACTCTTCAGAAATGTTACCTGGCTCACACTCCAAAATCACCTCAAATCATAAAAAAAAACACTTGCATCCACTCATTCCTATGTACGAAACAGAATGCAGATGTAGCATAAACCGACTGCAAAGGCCTTCGATAAGTGTGACCATGGTGCAATAACACACAAAATACGTGCTAAAGGAACAAGTGGAAAAGTTGGCAGATGGATCTTCAACTTTCTAACCAACAGAACGCAAAGAGTAATAGTAAACAGAGTTAGGTCTGAGACTGCCACAGTGAAAAGCTTTGTTCCACAAGGTACAGTACTGGCTCCCATCCTGTTCCTCATCCTTATATCAGACATAGATAAAGATGTAAACCGTATCTTCTTTTATAGACAATACAAGAATCTTATATGGGAGTATTATCCATTGAGGACACAGAAAATTTCCAGACGAACAAAAGTCAAGTATTCTAACATTATGATGTTCAAAGAGGACAAATTTTAGTTACTCTCCATTACGGAAAACTTGTGGAAATAATATCTGCGACGGAGTAAACTGTAAACTCTAACCACACAATAGAGAAAAAAATTATGTGAAGGACTTGGGAGTGTTAATGGCAGAGGATCTCACCTTCAATGATCATAACAGTGTCATTTTCTTCGCTGATGTGATATCAGCGAAGAAAATGATTGGAAAGATAGTGATAGCTTTCAAAACAAGGAATGCGATGCCGATGATGATCCTCTTTCAGTCACTTGTTCTCTCTAGACTAGAATGCTGCTGTCCTCTAACAGCCCCATTCAAGGCAGGTGAAATTGCATTTCTAGAGAATGTACAGAGAATTTTCACTGTACTTATTAGTTCAATCAAACACCTTAATTACTGGAAACGTTTGAAATCCATTGACCTGTACTCCCTGGAAAATGGGCGAGAAAGATACAACATAATCTACACCTGGAAAGTCCTAGAGGGACTCGTTCAAAATCTACACACAAATCACTCACCACAACAAATACTAGGCAGACGGTGCAATATTCGTCCAATGAAAAGCAAAAGTGTAGATGAATGGTTCAGAGAACCGACATGTTGTTAAATTAGACACATGTGTGGCGAAACGTTTCCTCAATAAAGATACCCAAGAGTTGCACATGTGTCTAATTTAACAAAAGCAAAAGTGCCATTAGTACACTAAGAGAAACATAAGTGTCCAGGATCTAAGACTGTTCAATAACTTCCAATCATACATAAAAGGGAATTATCAATAGACTCTTGGCTGCCTTCAAGAGAAAACTGGACAGATACATAAAGTCAGTGACCGATCAGCCGAGCTGTAGTTCGTATGCTGGATTGCGTGCGGCAGGCATTGACAGTCTTGTTGATCAGGGCCTCATCCACCGGGAGGCGTGATCGAGGACCTGGCCACGGCACGTTGACCCCTGGAATACCCTCCAGGTAGGTAGGTAGGTAGCCTCTTTTATCTCCTCCCTCCACCCTTTCTTAGGATGACCCCTACCCCTTCTTCTCTCCACCCCATGTACTATATACCCCTTCCTATTAATCCTATGTTTCTCTAAATCTTTTTTAAATGTCCAGCCCATCACAACCCTTCCTCAGCCATCTGAGTAATACTTTTAGTAACCCAGTACCTCCTTATCTCCAAACTCCGAATTCTTTGCATGGTATTCACATCCAACATCGTCTCTCAGACAAAACATCTCCACTGCCTCAAGCCTCCTCCTCTCTGCACCAGTCACAGCCCATCCATCACACCCATACAACAGCACTGGTACCACTATACATTGGTACCTTCCCTTTTATTTTTTGCTTCTATGCCTAAGGTACCATTTCATATATATTAATTCCGGGTTAACCAGCGTTGTAGATTTGTGGTGCATTTTAGTTCAAATATGAAATTTGTTTGTCTCCAAATCTACTAAATTGTTTGGCTGCCTGTTTTTCTTTAATTCTAATGACCCCGCCTTTCCACTGTATTTTCGTCAGTCTGAATCCGAGTCAGTGTATATGATAGCCTCTATTTTTGAGAGTATGTTTGTTTGAAAGCCTGTCTAACAACGTATTTGTTTGTATGTGTGTATGACACTATTTGTCAGAGAGCCTATGTCCCTGGCAGTCTCTTTATCTGACAGCCTGTCTCTCTGAGCTCTTGGTCACCTGTCAGTCTGTTCGGCCGCCTGTCCTTTTAGCAGCGTATCTATTTGACAGTTTTTCAGTTTGACAGTTTATCTAGTTTAATTGCCACAGGTCTGTGTTTATCTTTTAGCATATATGTCTATATTTGTCTTACCTAATGACTTTATGTCAACCCACATTTAAATTACCTACCGACCCACCACCCCATAACTCTTCATTTCCCAACATCTGCCCGCTCTCTCTCTCTCTCTCTCTCTCTCTCTCTCTGAGTGCGTCAACACAGCTACCTGCCACTGTCACGTTCACGCCAGCTAATGTATAATGCAGAGGTCAATATCCATCACACTAGCGTGCTGGTACAAGACTGGTGGTACCTCCAAACACGTGTGTGTGTGTGTGTGTGTGTGTGTGTGTGTGTACTCACCTAGTTGAGGTTGCGGGGGTCGAGTGTGTATGTATGTGTGTGTGTGTGTGTGTTTGTGTGTGTGTGTGTGTGTGTGTGTGTGTGTGTGTGTGTGTGTGTATGTGTGTGTATATGTGTGTGTGTATATGTGTATGTGTATGTGTATGTGTGTATGTGTGTGTGTATGTAAATGTGTATGTGTGTGTGTATGTATATGTGTGTGTGTATGTATATGTGTATGTGTGTATGTGTGTATATGTGTGTGTGTGTGTGTATGTGTACTCACCTAGCTGTACTCACCTAGTTGTGGTTGCAGGGGTCAAGTGTGTGTGTGTGTGTGTATGTGTGTGTGTGTGTTCGTGTGTACGCACTACGGAAGGTGTGGGGAAGAAGTGGTTCAAGCAATAATTTCTAAGTACAAACAAGTTTATATTTCCTTAAAAATAAAGAAGAATTGTTCAAGAGTACGCAGCACCAGTTTGGAACCCACACCTGGTCAAGCGCGTACAGAAATTAGAGAAAGTGCAAAGGTTTACAACAGGACTAGTCCCGGAGCATAAACTATCTAATGACAAAATTGCATCGTAAAATAAAAATTTGCACACTATATATATATATATATATATATATATATATATATATATATATATATATATATATATATATATATATATATATATATATATATAATGTTTGACAGGATCTATGACTACTCTTCCATATCAAAATTCTCCGCTTACTTCAATTTCCACGACTTTTTCTTATAGACATGTTTTCTTTTAGATTCATTTTTTTTTTGGATTTTTTTGTATACTAAAACTTTAAGTTCATGTTGTCTTAACCAGATGGCAGTGGACATCAATGTGCTGTTCGGGTCGTTACTATGCTTCAGAATCCACTTAAGACCAGGCATGACATTCTTAACCATTCTCATATAATTTCGAAATAATCCATTTATCAGTTCTGATAAGTCATCCTGAACCAGATGACTCAAAACAGCAGCGGGTTGTGGCAGCATTATAGAACCACGTAGTTCAAAACAACACACTAAGGACAGATCAATACCTTCATAGCAGTTATAAGCACGAACACTAACCACGGCTTATTATCATTAATTGAAGACTGTAAGAAATTAGTGTGTCACCTCAGAAGATAAAAACGGATAGCAACAGTTTTCCAAAAGGCAAATGAAAATGAAGTGATATTTAATATCGACAAATTTAAAATGTTTGTGAATTGGATAACTGAAGATTTTATTCTGAGCAGAGTATACACAACGCAGGTAAAATGTCTAATGAGAACTTTGAAAACAAGAGCAGCATCCTCACTGAAGGTATTTTTCAAATCACTTGTGCTCTCACGACTTGAATGTAGTTCCGTACTCAACAAATTTCAAAACGTCAGAGTTAGTAAAGCTGGACAATTTAGAGGTCATAAACTGCCCGTATGGAGCCAGTACAACTTGTTAAAAATGTCTCAGTTCCCTTGAATTGTTCTCTTTGGAACAAAGAGAGAGGTACATGGAAAATACTTCAGGAACAGGACTCTAACCTGCACACTGCACGGGGAACATGGCGAAAAATAGAGAACACTATTTCAACCTCCGTGGCCCAAAACATTTAAATATATTACTAGTAGGTACCGGAAACACTTCAGGAACGATGATCGGAGTATTCAGGAAGGTAGACAGCTTCCTTCTACATGTGCTGGATGAGCTGGGTTGCGATAGTTTTGTGGGCTTGTGGGCCTCTGGCACAAACAACTTGGCTGATAATGCAGTTACCAGGAAAGCCTTGGCTCATGCCAGACAGCGACAGGTAGAAATAACCCAACATCAAAGGCTGGACGCGTTTATTAAGTGAATATGGGCAACCCAGGTCGAGATGCAAATGTGCTGTTGGCATTTATCCCATCGGGCAAATTAAAAAGGCAGAGGTTAATGACATGTGAGCTCCTCAGGAAAACAAATACAAGTCATCTATAGAAGATATGCATTTACATGAATAAAGCAACTGTACTCGACATTTTATGGGTTAAACATTTCTTTTTCATATATTAGCCATAAGGTAGAACAAAGTTATAAAGTGAAAAGTTATCAAAGTAATTTACCAGACAGATGTCATTAGTGTTCTATACATAAATACATACTCGGCATAAGTCCTTATTATTTAGCGAATATGATGGCCCTCTCAATTAAGCCTCCGAGAGCAAGGCAAAGTCATGCCTCGGCTAAATTAACAATAAACAAACGAAAATTAACAATAAACAAACGAACTTGAAGTAAAACAGCAAAGGTAGGTGTTAGTTGACCCATTGCTACAATATAATGAAATGTGTCAATTGAAACATACAACTGGAGAAAGTTACAATATCGTTACTCGTTTTTACTGCTAGACTAATGCTATGTTATAAGTAACTTCTGCAGTTAATTTTACTAGAAAACACGAATTATATGAAATAAGTGTGGATAAACAAGAGCCACATACCAGAGCATCATTTAGACAAGAAGTTATTAAGCTTTTGCGATTCCAGACCCCAATGAGTTGCCCAATATGTCCACATACCCACTTCGCCAGACTGTCGAAATCATTATCACCAGTCGTATTAGATACCAGTATGACTTCACATGACTTTACATATGGATAGCTACGAACAAAACAGTTGATAATTTATTCTAATCTATCAACTTAATTTTTATTTAAATTGTTCAGAGATCGAATCCTATTCCCCCATTATTTAGTTCCCATACCCCCATTATTTAGTTCCCATACCCCCATTATTTAGTTCCCATACCCCCATTATTTAGTTCCCATACCCCCATGAGGAATGGATACTCTCGGTTAAGATCCCTTGATTTAAAGTATCCAAACATTCAGCTCTTTAGAAAGACACAAACGAACTTTACAGAAAATGGTAAGTCTGTGTATTGTTAATGATAGGACGTCCGGGTTCATGAGACAGTATCCGCACATTGCACCAGCCTGATGAAAAGTTGATCATTAACACTACGACTAGCCAGGGATTCGAACCCATGTTGTTTTGGCCCGCCTCATGGTGAGCGAAAATCACATGACGCACTAACCCACAGGACCACCAAATTCTACAAGAATCAAGCACCCAGCAGAGCTAGGAGTGTTACCTTGATCCGAGGTGCTTGATTCTTATAGGATCTGGTGGTCCTGTGGGTTAGAGCATCATGTGGTTTTCGCTCACCATGAGGCGGGCCAAAACATGGGTTCGGATCCTTGGCTAGTCGCAGTGTTACAGGAATCCAGGATGCTAGCTACGCCAGTGCCAACACTGAATGGGAGACTCTTGCTGCTCCAGCACCAAAACCTAGTGCAGCACTGGCCTACAGTGAAGTTGGGATGGCCCCATCACTGAAAGGATGCTTGCCAACAAGCTTAGGGCTGTGAGTGCACGTCACTCCGGATATTTCCTCCAAACAGTTCCCATTTCGGCTGTAGGAATACGCCTCGACCATAAGACCCTCCGTATTGCAGTGGTTCTGCGCCTTGCTTCCCCAATTCACACGGAATATACAAGTATTTGCGGCGATGCGCAAGCCGACCAATATGGTCTACATGGTCTTAACTGTTCCAAAACCAAGAGGTGGCATGCAAGACAAAATGAAGTCAACGACATCAAAAAGAGAACCCTTGCTATAGCTGGATGCCCAGCCGAGAGAGCCCCGAGCACTAGCCGCCAACAAAGCCCACAACCCAGCAAACCGCCCAGACGGGATCACTATCTTTCCTTGGAAGAATAGTAAGCTCTAGCATGGGACTATACCTGTGTGTCGACGCTGGCTGACGCCTACATCCATCACAGTGTGGAGCGACAGGGAGGAGCTGCTGACCACAGGGAGGAGTATAAGATCAGCAAGTACAGGGACATAAGCCAACAGTATCAATTTGTCCCAGTGGGATCAGAGACCCTGGGATCATGGTGAAAAAATGTCACACGTTTCCTTATAGAACTGGGTTCCAGACTCAGCGACACCACCAGGGACCCAAGGCCAGCCACTTTCATGTTCCAGCGCCTCAGCATGGCCATCCAGAAGGGAAATGCTTGCTGCATACTTCTCTCGCGTCCGGCTTCGGAGGAGCTGGAGGAGATTCATAATCTTTGATATATTGTACCAATGTACTCATGTTTGTGTTTTCTTTCAATGTATTCAATCAATAAAATTTCTTATATAATATAAAATATAGAGGGTGGTAGAAGAAAAAGTTCAAACAGCTCCGGGGAGAACCTTGAGTTTTCCCTGAGATATGTTTATTGTCTTCTCTGAGGATGAGGATCCCCAGTGTGTGTGTGTATATATATATATATATATATATATATATATATATATATATATATATATATATATATATATATATATATATATATATATATATATATATATATATATCGTGCCGAATAGGTTAAATAGCAAAGCTCTTATTGGAAAATAAGGAAAGCGAAAATTCGTGTATGCAATAATTACAAAAATCTTTCTGAATCTAACGAAAATAATATTTCATTGTGTTTATTATTAAATTATTGTAAACTTATCTAAAATGTATTTAGTTGGGTTAGGCTAAATTAAATTGCGCTTGTTATAAAAAAGGCTAGGTAAGTTTTCTAAGGTTCTTTTGGGGCAAAATTATTAATTTTTACATTAACATAAATTAAAAATATATATTTTTAAATGTATAAGAGAAAATTTTAGAAAGGAATTAATTTTAAATGAGTTCTTGCTAATTACAATTTTACCTATTCGGCACGACAATTATATATATATATATATATATATATATATATATAAATATATATATATATATATATATATATATATATATATATATATACATATATATATAAAATGTGTGTACAGTAAAACAATTGATATCACGAAAGGCAGAATAACTACTGTGAAAAAATAGTGAACTTCCATGTGCTTCCTTTATTTCTTACATTATAATAATAATAATAATAATAATAATAATAATAATAATAATAATAATAATAATAATAATAATAATATCTTTATTTCTACAAGTACATGTACAAGGTATACAAACCTAGCGGACATCAGTGACATACTATATAGAAAGCCGCTTGCTGTGCAGAGGATTTCGGGCAAATTAGGTCAGTTTTGACCCAGGATGCGACCCACACCAGTCAACTAATACCCAGGTACCCATTTTACTGATGGGTGAACATGGACAACCTAAGTGAATAAAAAGGTCAGATGTTTCCACCCCTTCGCCGAAAATCGAACCCGAACCCTCACCGTGTGAAATGAGAGCTTTTGCCACCAGGCCACGGGGTACTGTGGAACTGTCAGTTGAAGAACAAAAAAGGCACAATACAGTGACTGAACAATACACAAATAAGCCAAACATAGGATAGAGAAGCTTCCAACGACATGTCGGTCCGACTTGGACCATTTACAAAGTCACACTAACAAAAAAGAAAGAGGGAGTCACTACATATAGGCGAGCTAACAGGGACGGGATGAAGGGAGGGAGAAGTAGTAGTAGTGGTAGGACAGGTAGAGGAAGTAGTAGTAGTAGTAGTAGTAGTAGTAGAAGTAATAGTAGTAGTAGTGGTGGTGGTAGGGTAGGTAGAGGAGGTAGTAGTTGTAGTGGTAGGGTAGGTAGAGGAAGTAGTAGTAGTAGTAGGGCAGGTAGAGGAGGTAGTAGTTGTGGCGGTGGTAGTAGTAGTAATAGTAGTAGTAGGGCAGGTAAAGGAGGTAGTAGTTGTAGTGGTGGTGGTAGTAGTAGTAGTAGTAGTAGTAGTAGTAGTAGTGGTGGTAGGGCAGGTAGAGGAGGTAGTAGTTGTAGTGGTAGGGTAGGTAGAGGAAGTAGTAGTAGTAGTCGTAGTAGTAGTAGTCAAAGGACAGGAAAAAGGAGCAGTGTAGGAAAGCCAATGGCCCGAAAGGGGTGGGACCAAAAACACGGGGAAAAACTACTCTCCCTACTTTCTACTACCACCACCACTACTACTACTACTACTACTACTACTTCTACCATCCTTACCACTCCCACTACTACTTCTCCCACCCTTGGTCCCGTCCCTGTTAGCTCGAATATATGAACAAGCTGCCTCTCTCCCTTATGTTAGTCTTTGTAAATGGTCCGAGTCAGACTGAAACATCGCTCTTATATGTGGGTTATTTGGGTATGAAATGTCAGTTCCTTGACAATGCAATAAACCACGAAAGCGCTTGGAAGACCATTATTTTTTCATAGTGATTGTCGAGTTACAGTCTCGAAAATATCATTATCTTTATGTATTTCTAAAACTGCTTATGTATAAGTGTACTTATGAATATCAATGTGTTTAAGGCATTTACTCGCAGATACTGAGGGATAATTCTTCCAGAGTTAACTTAAAAATACTTATTGAAAAGTTAACTGGTTTTCAGAGTGCATATTTTTTTATTTGT
>NC_091367.1:17000366-17006319 GCF_038502225.1 Cherax quadricarinatus
CTGCTTTTGCAGAGGTGCTCAGAATACAACAGTTTAGAAACGTTCACATATAAAGATACACAACATATCCCTCCAATCTGTCAATATCCCAAACCCCTCCTTTAAAGTGCAGGCATTGTACTTCCCATTTCCAGGACTCAAGTCCGACTATATGAAAATAACCGGTTTCCCTGAATCCCTTCACTAAATATTACCCTGCTCACACTCCTAGAGATCGTCAGATCCCAGGTACCATTCGTCTCCATTCACTCCTATCTAACACGCTCATGCACGCTTGCTGGAAGTCCAAGCCCCTTGCCCACAAAACCTCCTTTACCCCCTCTTTCCAACCCTTTCGAGGACGACCCCCTACCCCGCCTTCCTTCCCCTATAGATTTATATGCTTTCCATGTCATTCTACTTTGATCCATTCTCTCTAAATGACCAAACCACCTCAACAACCCCTCTTCTGCCCTCTGACTAATGCTTTTATTAACTCCACACCTTTTCCTAATTTCCACACTCCGAATTTTCTGCATAATATTTACACCACACATTGCCCTTAAACAGGACATCTCCACTGCCTCCAACCGTCTCCTCGCTGCTGCATTTACCACCCAAGCTTCACACCCATATAATAGTGTTGGTACTACTATACTTTCATACATTCCCTTCTTTGCCTCCATAGATAACGTTTTTTGACTCCACATATACCTCAATGCACCACTCACCTTTTTTCCCTCATCAATTCTATGATTAACCTCATCCTTCATAAATTCATCCGCCGACACGTCAACTCCCAAGTATCTGAAAACATTCACTTCATCCATACTCCTCCTCCTCAATTTGATATCCAATTTTTCTTTATCTAAATCATTTGATACCCTCATCACCTTACTCTTTTCTATGTTCACTTTCAACTTTCTACCTTTACACACATTCTCAAACTCATCCACTAACCTTTGCAATTTTTCTTTAGAATCTCCCATAAGCACAGTATTATCAGCAAAAAGTAACCGTGCAAATTCCCATTTTGAATTCGATTCCCCAAAATTTAATCCCACCCCTCTCCCGAACACCCTAACATTTACTTCCTTTACAACCCCATCCATAAATATATTAAACAACCATGGTGACATTACACATCCCTGTCTAAGACCTACTTTTACCGGGAAGTATTCTCCCTCTCTTCTACACACCCTAACCTGAGCCTCACTATCCTCATAAAAACTCTTTACAGGATTTAATAACTTACCACCTATTCCAAATACTTGCAACATCTGCCACATTGCTCCTCTATCCACTCTATCATATGCCTTTTCTAAATCCATAAATGCAATAAAAACTTCCCCACCTTTATGTAAATATTGTTCACATATATGCTTCAATGTAAACACTTGATCTACACATCCCCTACCCACTCTGAAACCTCCTTGCTCATCCGCAATCCTACATTCTGTCTTACCTCTAATTCTTTCAATTATAACCCTACCATACACTTTTCCTGGTATATTCAGTAAACTTATTCCTCTATAATTTTTACAGTCTCTTTTGTCCCCTTTCCCTTTATATAAAGGGACTATACATGCTCTCCGCCAATCCCTAGGTACCTCCCCTCTTTCATACATTTATTAAACAAAAGTACCAACCACTCCAACACTATATCCTCCCCTGCTTTTAACATTTCTGTCATGATCCCATCAGTTCCAGCTGCTTTACCCCCTTTCATTCTACGTAATGCCTCACGTACCTCCCCCACACTTACAGTCTGCTCTTCTTCAGTCCTAAAAGATGGTATACCTCCCTGACAAGTGCATGAAATTACATATACATATATATATATATATATATATTATTTTATTATCACACTGGCCGATTCCCACCAAGGCAGGGTGGCCCGAAAAAGAAAAACTTTCACCATCATTCACTCCATCACTGTCTTGCCAGAAGGGTGCTTTACACTACAGTTTTTAAACTGCAACATTAACACCCCTCCTTCAGAGTGCAGGCACTGTACTTCCCATCTCCAGGACTCAAGTCCGGCCTGCCGGTTTCCCTGAACCCCTTCATAAATGTTACTTTGCTCACACTCCAACAGCACGTCAAGTATTAAAAACCATTTGTCTCCATTCACTCCTATCAAACACGCTCATGCATGCCTGCTGGAAGTCCAAGCCCCTCGCACACAAAACCTCCTTTACACCCTCTCTCCAACCTATATATATATATATATATATATATATATATATATATATATATATATATATATATATATATATATATATATATATATATATATGTCGTGCTGAATAGGCAGAACTTGCCATCTTGGCTTATATAGCAAGGCTCATCTTGCCATATAAGACAAGTGAAAATTTGTGTATGCAATAATTTCGCCAAAGCCATTCTGAACCTAACGAAAAAAATGTATTTCACTGTGTTTGTTTAGTATTAAATTATTTTAAACAAATCTAAAATATATTTAGTTGGGTTAGGCTAAAATAAATTGCGCTTGTTATAATAAGGTTAGGTAAGTTTTCTAAGTTCCTTTTGGTGCAAAATTATAAATTTTTACATCAACGTTAATGAAAAAAATATATCTTTGAACGTATAAGAGAAAATTTTAGAAAGGACTTAATTTTAAATGAGTTCTTGCCAATTGACCAGTTTTACATATTCGGCACGACATTATATATTATATATATATATATATATATATATATATATATATATATATATATATATATATATATATATATATATATATATATATATATATATAATATGTCGTGCCGAATAGGCAGATCTTGCGGTCTTGGCTTAAATAACAACGCTCATCTTGCCATATAGGACAAGTGAAAATTTGTGTATGCAATAATTTCGCCAAAATCATTATGAACCTAACGAAAAAAATATGTTTCACTGGGTTTGTTTAGTATTAAATTATTGTAAACAAATCTAAAATATATATAGTTGGTTTAGGCTAAAATAAATTGTTCTTGTTATAATAAGGTTAGGTAAGTTTTCTAAGATTCTTTTGGTGCAAAATTAAAAAAAATTACATTAACTTTAATGAAAAAAATATATCTTTAAAGGTATAAGAGAAAATTTCAGAAAGGACTTAATTTTAAATGAGTTATTGTTAATTGACCAGTTTTACATATTCGGCACGACATTATATATTATATATATATATAAAACTGGGATGCTTAAATGTGCGTGGATGTAGTGCGGATGACAAGAAACAGATGATTGCTGATGTTATGAATGAAAAGAAGTTGGATGTCCTGGCTCTAAGCGAAACAAAGCTGAAGGGGGTAGGAGAGTTTCAGTGGGGGGAAATAAATGGGATTAAATCTGGAGTATCTGAGAGAGTTAGAGCAAAGGAAGGGGTAGCAGTAATGTTAAATGATCAGTTATGGAAGGAGAAAAGAGAATATGAATGTGTAAATTCAAGAATTATGTGGATTAAAGTAAAGGTTGGATGCGAGAAGTGGGTTATAATAAGCGTGTATGCACCTGGAGAAGAGAGGAATGCAGAGGAGAGAGAGAGATTTTGGGAGATGTTAAGTGAATGTATAGGAGCCTTTGAACCAAGTGAGAGAGTAATTGTGGTAGGGGACCTGAATGCTAAAGTAGGAGAAACTTTTAGAGAGGGTGTGGTAGGTAAGTTTGGGGTGCCAGGTGTAAATGATAATGGGAGCCCTTTGATTGAACTTTGTATAGAAAGGGGTTTAGTTATAGGTAATACATATTTTAAGAAAAAGAGGATAAATAAGTATACACGATATGATGTAGGGCGAAATGACAGTAGTTTGTTGGATTATGTATTGGTAGATAAAAGACTGTTGAGTAGACTTCAGGATGTACATGTTTATAGAGGGGCCACAGATATATCAGATCACTTTCTAGTTGTAGCTACACTGAGAGTAAAAGGTAGATGGGATACAAGGAGAATAGACGCATCAGGGAAGAGAGAGGTGAATGTTTATAAACTAAAAGAGGAGGCAGTTAGGGTAAGATATAAACAGCTATTGGAGGATAGATGGGCTAATGAGAGCATAGGCAATGGGGTCGAAGAGGTATGGGGTAGGTTTAAAAATGTAGTGTTAGAGTGTTCAGCAGAAGTTTGTGGTTACAGGAAAGTGGGTGCAGGAGGGAAGAGGAGCGATTGGTGGAGTGATGATGTAAAGAGAGTAGTAAGGGAGAAAAAGTTAGCATATGAGAAGTTTTTACAAAGTAGAAGTGATGCAAGGAGGGAAGAGTATATGGAGAAAAAGAGAGAGATTAAGAGAGTGGTGAAGCAATGTAAAAAGAGAGCAAATGAGAGAGTGGGTGAGATGTTATCAACAAATTTTGTTGAAAATAAGAAAAAGTTTTGGAGTGAGATTAACAAGTTAAGAAAGCCTAGAGAACAAATGGATTTGTCAGTTAAAAATAGGAGAGGAGAGTTATTAAATGGAGAGTTAGAGGTATTGGGAAGATGGAGGGAATATTTTGAGGAATTGTTAAATGTTGATGAAGATAGGGAAGCTGTGATTTCGTGTATAGGGCAAGGAGGAATAACATCTTGTAGGAGTGAGGAAGAGCCAGTTGTGAGTGTGGGGGAAGTTCGTGAGGCAGTAGGTAAAATGAAAGGGGGTAAGGCAGCCGGGATTGATGGGATAAAGATAGAAATGTTAAAAGCAGGTGGGGATATAGTTTTGGAGTGGTTGGTGCAATTATTTAATAAATGTATGGAAGAGGGTAAGGTACCTAGGGATTGGCAGAGAGCATGCATAGTTCCTTTGTATAAAGGCAAAGGGGATAAAAGAGAGTGCAAAAATTATAGGGGGATAAGTCTGTTGAGTGTACCTGGTAAAGTGTATGGTAGAGTTATAATTGAAAGAATTAAGAGTAAGACGGAGAATAGGATAGCAGATGAACAAGGAGGCTTTAGGAAAGGTAGGGGGTGTGTGGACCAGGTGTTTACAGTGAAACATATAAGTGAACAGTATTTAGATAAGGCTAAAGAGGTCTTTGTGGCATTTATGGATTTGGAAAAGGCATATGACAGGGTGGATAGGGGGGCAATGTGGCAGATGTTGCAAGTGTATGGTGTAGGAGGTAGGTTACTGAAAGCAGTGAAGAGTTTTTACGAGGATAGTGAGGCTCAAGTTAGAGTATGTAGGAAAGAGGGAAATTTTTTCCCAGTAAAAGTAGGCCTTAGACAAGGATGTGTGATGTCACCGTGGTTGTTTAATATATTTATAGATGGGGTTGTAAGAGAAGTAAATGCGAGGGTCTTGGCAAGAGGCGTGGAGTTAAAAGATAAAGAATCACACACAAAGTGGGAGTTGTCACAGCTGCTCTTTGCTGATGACACTGTGCTCTTGGGAGATTCTGAAGAGAAGCTGCAGAGATTGGTGGATGAATTTGGTAGGGTGTGCAAAAGAAGAAAATTAAAGGTGAATACAGGAAAGAGTAAGGTTATGAGGATAACAAAAAGATTAGGTGATGAAAGATTGAATATCAGATTGGAGGGAGAGAGTATGGAGGAGGTGAACGTATTCAGATATTTGGGAGTGGACGTGTCAGCGGATGGGTCTATGAAAGATGAGGTGAATCATAGAATTGATGAGGGAAAAAGAGTGAGTGGTGCACTTAGGAGTCTGTGGAGACAAAGAACTTTGTCCTTGGAGGCAAAGAGGGGAATGTATGAGAGTATAGTTTTACCAACGCTCTTATATGGGTGTGAAGCGTGGGTGATGAATGTTGCAGCGAGGAGAAGGCTGGAGGCAGTGGAGATGTCATGTCTGAGGGCAATGTGTGGTGTGAATATAATGCAGAGAATTCGTAGTTTGGAAGTTAGGAGGAGGTGCGGGATTACCAAAACTGTTGTCCAGAGGGCTGAGGAAGGGTTGTTGAGGTGGTTCGGACATGTAGAGAGAATGGAGCGAAACAGAATGACTTCAAGAGTGTATCAGTCTGTAGT
>NC_091367.1:17006419-17041419 GCF_038502225.1 Cherax quadricarinatus
TGATCTGATATATCTGTGACCCCTCTATAAACATGTACATCCTGAAGTCTACTCAACAGTCTTTTATCTACCAATACATAATCCAACAAACTACTGTCATCTCGCCCTACATCATATCTTGTATACTTATTTATCCTCTTTTTCTTAAAATATGTATTACCTATAACTAAACCCCTTTCTATACAAAGTTCAATCAAAGGGCTCCCATTATCATTTACACCTGGCACCCCAAACTTACCTACCACACCCTCTCTAAAAGTTTCTCCTACTTTAGCATTCAGGTCCCCTACCACAATTACTCTCTCACTTGGTTCAAAGGCTCCTATACATTCACTTAACATCTCCCAAAATCTCTCTCTTTCCTCTGCATTCCTCTCTTCTCCAGGTGCATACACGCTTATTATGACCCACTTCTCGCATCCAACCTTTACTTTAATCCACATAATTCTAGAATTTACACATTCATATTCTCTTTTCTCCTTCCATAACTGATCATTTAACATTACTGCTACCCCTTCCTTTGCTCTAACTCTCTCAGATACTCCAGATTTAATCCCATTTATTTCCCCCCACTGAAACTCTCCTACCCCCTTCAGCTTTGTTTCGCTTAGGGCCAGGACATCCAACTTCTTTTCATTCATAACATCAGCAATCATCTGTTTCTTGTCATCCGCACTACATCCACGCACATTTAAGCATCCCAGTTTTATAAAGTTTTTCTTCTTCTCTTTTTTAGTAAGTGTCTACAGGAGAAGGGGTTACTAGCCCATTGCTCCCGGCATTTTAGTCGCCTCATACGACACGTATGGCTTACGGAGGAAAGATTCTTTTCCACTTCCCCATGGACAATAGAAGAAATAAAGAAGAACAAGAGCTATTTAGAAAAAGGAGAAAAACCTAGATGTATGTATATATATATGCATGTGCGTGTCTGTGAAGTGTGACCAAAGTGTAAGTAGGAGTAGCAAGATATCCCTGTTATCTAGCGTGTTTATGAGACAGAAAAAGAAACCAGCAATCCTACCATCATGCAAAACAGTTACAGGTTTTTGTTTCACAGTCATCTGGCAGGACGGTAGTACTTCCCTGGGTGGTTGCTGTCTACCAACCTACTATATATATATATATATATATATATATATATATATATATATATATATATATATATATATATATATATATATATATATATATATAAACTTTATTTATAGACAGAATACATTTACAAAAAAACACACAAACATTAATACATTGGCACATCATACAACACATCAAGGATTATGAATCTCCTCCAGCTCCTGAAATAACAGAATTGTGGCTTTGCCAGGACTCGATCCTGAATTCCCATGCCCGGCCCTATGAGAACTGAACAAAGTACGCATCACTCTCCACTAGACAAACAATCCTGGTGAAGGCGCATTTCTGTTAATGATCCAAAATCACTTGTTTCGTGATTTCATTAATATATAGACTATTCGTGAAGGCTTGTAGATCAAACAGAATGAGGTTAAAATTAGTCTCTGAGGCTCCACGACCACGGATGTCCTTGCATCAGGGAAAACACGTTCAGTACTGCTGAGCACCTGGTGTTTAAGGATTGCTGGTCTACTATACTATTCACTATTAGTTCTCCTGACATGCTTAGGTCAAAGATATTGAAGTGATGGGTTACCCATTATACCGGACATTAAAAGTATTTACCTTTCCAGTTTACTTTTCAAGCAGGAGTATCCAGAATACTACCACATGCTGTCACAGGGGTTTTGATTCTGTGTTACTGATCATTTTAATTTCTTTCATGTTACTCAGGTAGCACTTAAGCCAGAAACTGCAAGGCTATATCTTGCAGCTTCTTACATAATATATTATGGCAAACTGTATAAAATCCTTTTTGCAAGTCTAGTCACCATACATATTAGATTCAGTAACGACATTTGAGCTCTCAGGTTGTCCATAAAATTAAGTTAGGTGGTGTCGATCGAATAAGATCTCCTGAAACCTTATTAGAAACTATGGAGAATTTTTCCTCATTAAGATACATAATTACTTGACAATATACAGCTTTCTCCAGAATTCTGGGATCCCCTCAAGTGAGGTGCCGAATAGGTAAAACTGATCAATCAGTGAGAACTCATTTAAAATTAAGTCCATTCATAATTTTACTCTTATACGTTTAATTATATATATATTTTTTTAATTTATGTTAATGTAAAAATTAATGATTTTGTACCTAAACAACTTTAGAAAATTTACCTAACTTTATTATAACAAGCGCAATTTAATTTAACCTAATCCAACTAAATATATTTTAGACAAATTTACAGTAATTTAATAATAAACAAACACAATGAAATATTTTTTTTTCTTTAGGTTCAGAATGATTTTTGCGAAATTATTGCATACACAAATTTTAGCTTGCCTTATTCGGCAAGAAGAGCGTTGCTATTTAAGCCAAAATCGCAAGTTTTTTTCGACACACACACACACACTTTTATATGCAGAACAAGTCACTAAGTAATGGAAATCTTTAACTCAAGATCTTTCTCACTCTCTTGCGTCCAGAGAAGCTATGCATGTTGCAAGTCTAGCAAGAAATAGGAGGGGAAAATTCTCTGAAAGGCAAGATAGAAGCGTGTCAGCGTTGACCCAAACCACTCTAGGGTCACCTACTAGTCACCCACAACTCTCGTCTCCTCTACCTTCCCCTTTTGGGATAAGAGGAGAAAAACTCCGAGGTTTACTGGATGCAAGTAACGGAATAATAGACAAAAGTGATAATCAGTTCAAAACCGCTTCTAATCGCTATCAACCAACCTATTGCTATATGAAATCATGTTACCTAAGCGGATAACACAGCCACACTCTCAGGTTTTATTTAACTTTATATAAATATATAAATCAGATGTTCTTGTTGTCTCACCCAACACTACCATACTTCAGAGATTGCTCCAGAAATTACCAGATTCTATGCATTGATCACTGCATATTTACCTACTACTATCATGGTTACATTTGTACTTACTACTATCATACTGACTTTCCCTGCTCCATACAGAGGCTTGTTAACACATCCTAAATATTGTAATTGTGACTGTATTCCTAAATATGTCAAGGAGTCAGAATGTCTTCTGTTACTAGGAATGACTTGATTGTCCTCAGCAACCCATACATGCTGCTATGTGTAACACTTCTCACCCACAACTAGGAATGTTAATTATGTATACCCAGCTAAGTCTTTCTTTTTCTGTTAAAAAACACGGTGACCTGACACCTGAAGCATTTAATATCTGTCAAGGGATGGTCTATGGTACCTTACTCCGTCCTGTGCTTCCCAACTGCTCTCTACGAATTATCGACGTATACCAAGAACTCAGTAACGATCAGACATTGCATCTGACAAAAGCCGGTAAATCTAACTCGTTTGTCATTTAAGATGAGGTTTAATATTCTGACAAGATGAACCATTTATTGAGTGATAATGAAACGTACTAACAGCTCACTAAGTACCCAAGTTGACCAGGTCAGTTGTCACTTCATTAAACGACTTAATATTAAAACGTTATTGTTAAGTCAGTAACTCTACCGAATCTTTATCGACTAATCAAGACTCTCAAAGCAGGAAACTCAGTTCCCCCTATTATAAGTTCAATAGTCTCGGCTGCATGCAACCCATCCATAATAAAAGAATGAGGAGCTGTATTTTTTTCTTTTAAATGGGTTTCATAACATCTCATAATAGGTGAGCTTTTCCTTTCCCAGATAAGGTTATAGATGAAGATTTATTAACAAAATTGTAAGAATAAACTCGTATGTTAATTCTGTACTTCGGTGGATAAGTAGTCGGAGTTTGTAGATGAATGGTTCTCAGCACGTATGCCGTATTCTATTCAAGATTGATGGACTGACCACATCGACTCAAGGTTGAGGGACTGATTACCTCATTCTCCTCCTGTTCTTCAAGATTCTCCTTTGTATGGACTGATGAAGCTACTGTGTGGCGAAACGTTTCCTCAATAAAGATACCCAAGAGTTGCACATGTGTCTAATTTATCAACAGTCGGAGTTGCTCAAGATGATTGTGGTTACAAACATACAGGACCTGGAGAACACAACTCTACAGTAAGTTTCAATACTCTTAACCAACGCTTTTTGTTGTAGTTCATTCAAGAGGATACATCCTCCTCCATCGTTCGTTTTCTATATTTTTGTTTGTAAAGCCCCCGGTGGGATGGCTTTATTTTTTAAAGCTCAGGCAGGAGCCTGGATTACCATTTTTTGCCATGTTCGTTTCCAACAAACGAAGCGTTAAATATCTGGCGTAACGAGGGTATCACAAGGTGTAAGATCTAGGGATTGCTGCCTTCAACCATGTTTTCTTGCGTCATATTTACTAGCACTGTGTGATACTGAATACTTTCTCCCACCAACATTTCGAACCTGAAGCCTAATACCTAATCAGGTACTGCACCTTAGCTTAGTCTTGGCACCTTTACACCCTCCTTCACCGTAACATTGTTAACCAAACCCATCAACGACCTTCTACATGTAATCTCTTCACCTCTCAGGTATGGCAAACTCTGTTTTCTCTGCCTCATTATGAGATAGACAAGAAACCTTAATAATAATAATAATTATAATAAATATCTTTAATTATTTCAAGTACATGTACAGGGTATACAGGCCTAACTGACATCAATGACATACTACTATATAGAAAGCCCCTTGTTATGCAGAAAATTTAATGCAAATTAGGTCAGTTTTGTCCCAGGATGTGACCTACACCAGTCGACTAACACCCAGGTACCCATTTTAAACTGATGGGTGAACAGGGACAGGGACAGCAGGTGTCTAATGGAAACACGTCCCTAATGTTTTCCAGCCGTACTGGAGGAGATTCGAACCCCAGACCTCAGTGTGTGAGCTGAGTGCAAAGTGATCGAGTCAATAATCACGAAGAAGAGGGCGTAACGCGTTAGGGAACAATAACATAAAAGTAACACATAATAGAAGAATAAAATAACAGAACAATAAGTGAAGAATATCCTAAGAGAGCAGTGAAAAACTAAGAGAACAAAGCAATAACATTATAGGAACAATTGGTAGAAGAGCAGGTGAAGAACAACTCAGTTCGGAACAAGAGAAGATTAAGACTGTGCTAGAACAGCAACAAAACGGGAACAGATACCGGTATTGCCTTACTTTGAGTCTTGTTGTCTTGTAGAGGGGCGGCCACAGATGCAGTCACCACCAGCAGCATCACCACCACCACCACCGTCATCATCACCACCCACGCTCGCTGCAACACCACTCCTTCAGACATGACACTCCACCTGTCAACACAACCATCAGAGTCATGTTAGTGGTCATCACTATCATCAAGAACTCAAACTTCCTACATTGTTACTTCCACCCACTGCGCCACCACCACCCACGCCTTGGTTAACTCCACCCAAGCCTAGTGTACCTCAACCCACGCCTACTGTACCACAACCCACCCCTACTGTACCACAACCCACGCCTACTGTACCACAACCCACCCCTACTGTACCACAACCCACCCCTACTGTACCACAACCCACGCCTACTGTACCACAACCCACGCCTACTGTACCTCAACCCACGCCTACTGAACCACAACCCACGCCTACTGTACCACAACCCACCCCTACTGTACCACAACCCACGCCTACTGTACCACAACCCACGCCTACTGTACCACAACCCACGCCTACTGTACCACAACCCACGCCTACTGTACCACAACCCACGCCTACTGAACCACAACCCACCCCTACTGTACCACAACCCACCCCTACTGTACCACAACCCACGCCTACTGTACCACAACCCACGCCTACTGTACCTCAACCCACGCCTACTGAACCACAACCCACGCCTACTGTACCACAACCCACCCCGACTGTACCACAACCCACGCCTACTGTACCACAACCCACGCCTACTGTACCTCAACCCACCCCTACTGTACCACAACCCACGCCTACTGTACCACAACCCATGCCTACTGTACCACAACCCATGCCTACTGAACCACAACCCACCCCTACTGTACCACAACCCACCCCTACTGTACCACAACCCACGCCTACTGTACCACAACCCACGCCTACTGTACCACAACCCACGCCTACTGTACCACAACCCACGCCTACTGTACCACAACCCACCTCTACTGTACCACAACCCACGCCTACTGTACCACAACCCATGCCTACTGTACCACAACCCACGCGTACTGTACCTCAACCCACCCCTACTGTACCACAACCCACGCCTACTGTACCACAACCCACGCCTACTGTACCTCAACCCACCCCTACTGTACCACAACCCACGCCTACTGTACCTCAACCTACGCCTACTGAACCACAACCCACGCCTACTGTACCACAACCCACCCCTACTGTACCACAACCCACGCCTACTGTACCACAACCCACGCCTACTGTACCACAACCCACGCCTACTGTACCACAACCCATGCCTACTGTACCACAACCCACGCGTACTGTACCTCAACCCACCCCTACTGTACCACAACCCACGCCTACCGTACCACAACCCACGCCTACTGTACCACAACCCACCTCTACTGTACCACAACCCACGCCTACTGTACCACAACCCACGCCTACTGTACCACAACCCACGCCTACTGTACCACAACCCACGCCTACTGTACCACAACCCACGCCTACTGTACCACAACCCACGCCTACTGTACCACAACCCACGCCTACTGTACCACAACCCACGCCTACTGTACCACAACCCACCTCTACTGTACCACAACCCACGCCTACTGTACCACAACCCACGCCTACTGTACCACAACCCACGCCTACTGTACCACAACCCACGCCTACTGTACCACAACCCACGCCTACTGAACCACAACCCACGCCTACTGTACCACAACCCACGCCTACTGTACCACAACCCACGCCTACTGTACCACAACCCACCTCTACTGTAAAACAACGCACGCCTATTGTACCACAACCCACGCCTACTGTACCACAACCCACCCCTACTGTACCTCAACCCACGCCTACTGAACCACAACCCACGCCTACTGTACCACAACCCACGCCTACTGTACCACAATCCACCCCTACCGTACCACAACCCACGCCTACTGTACCACAACCCACGCCTACTGTACCACAACCCACCCCTACTGTACCTCAACCCACGCTTACTGAACCACAACCCACGCCTACTGTACCACAACCCACGCCTACTGTACCACAACCCACCCCTACTGTACCACAACCCACGCCTACTGTACCTCAACCCACCCCTACTGTACCACAACCCACCCCTACTGTACCACAACCCACGCCTACTGTACCACAACCCACGCCTACTGTACCACAACCCACCCCTACTGTACCACAACCCACGCCTACTGTACCACAACCCACCCCTACTGTACCACAACCCACGCCTACTGTACCTCAACCCACGCCTACTGAACCACAACCCACGCCTACTGTACCTCAACCCACGCCTACTGAACCACAACCCACGCCTACTGTACCACAATCCACGCCTACTGTACCACAACCCACGCCTACTGTACCACAACCCACGCCTACTGTACCACAACCCACCCTTACTGTACCACAACCCACCCCTACTGTACCACAACCCACGCCTACTGTACCACAACCCACGCCTACTGTACCACAACCCACGTACACACCACCACTCTCCACACCAGCTGTAAACACAGTCTTGGATCTATCGATTAATTCACTTTAAAATAGTCTATGTTTTCACATTTTAATCAGGCAAATAAAATGAGCAAATAAATTCCCATTATTTTAAATATTACTTCAATTTAAAATATTCACAAAAATACTATACGTTTTTCCATTGATAAATTATTGCATGGGATTGGTTGATTGACAATTGGGTTTAAAGCTTATCGACTACACGAAGGTTATTAAGGCTGGATACAGGATTAAACTCTAAGTGTAAATGCAGTGTTGCTCTCAGTATACGTACATCAAAAGGAATATGCTTATGAGAATATATATAAAACGGTTAGGTCAGGTAAGTTTTGTCAGGAAAAAGGACAAGTGTGTCCTGGCTCTGGCTTCAGTTATATGATGACCCACTCAGACATCTGACCGAGGACTTCCACTGGCTTACTCCCCTCCCACACATACAACCTTTAAAAATTATGGTTATGATTATAACCAATTACTTGTAGTGCTTGCACAGCGATGGGATTACTTGTGGGTAATCCCAGTTTGACAAAAGCAAAGCTGGTTGATTATAGTTTACATTTACGAAAGCTATAATCAATTATATAACACAACAATAAGACATTTAATTACAAAGCTACAATACGTACTCCAAATTATATTATTATTATATTTTTATTATATTATATATTATTATTAGTAGTAGTATTAACAGTAGTAGTAATTATTAAAATTATTAATTATATTATTATTATTAGGTATCCTCGAAGAGGTACCTGTAAGAGGTTATTGCTTTTCGATTATACTCTGCTCAACACTCGAGAATGCTTTATGCGCTCGTCTTCAAATTTTCAACACTTGTGGACAATAAAGTGAACCTAATTCTAGGAATAATTGGGATGTTTACGTACCATATAACCAAAGTTATTAAACCCATTCACAGCATCTTGTAATGGCTCGGATAGCTTCCAAAATGCTCAATGGCGAACCTTCCAACGGTCATAAATGATGCCAAAAATACGACAGCGGAGAGAGAAATACAAATGTATAAGTCAAGACTGGACCAATTTGTGAAATACAGTGCGACACTTATATTCCAGTTGAATAACGTTAAATAAATTTTGGCTTAGCTCTTCTGAACGGCTTCAGTATTTAATGTCTGATGCATCTTATTAAGTTACGTTTGAGTGTAGACAACTTTGTTGGTGTAAATAGTAAACTTAGAATCATTGAAATCCGTCCATTAGCTTGAGAATGACTCGTCTGATAGAGTTCAAATTTTGACCAATGCTGTGGTGTCCGGAACACGAGCATTTTACTGCCACTGGGTAACATAAGTCCCAATTTGCCATTTTCATTAACAAACATTTATATGCATTTTTCATTGAATAACGAATGAATAATTCATCTGATTGGTTTCAAAATATTGTTGACGATACATTCTATAATAAGTCTGATAACCCATGAGATTAATCTGAATAGCTATAAGTTAAAAATTTTACTGAAATACTTACAAACTTCATGAAGTCGTAATAATACGATTTCAAACAAACCACGGAACGGTTGGTGTTCGAACCCATGGCGAGCGAGTCGTAAAATTCCAGATCAATTATTAAGAACTCTTTTCCTGATGTGCTTTAAACTTTTACCATTGGTGGACTTTATGCAAACACAACTTATCTCTCACACTCAGCTGTGTAAATTTCAATTTGGCAATTTTATTAAAGTTTGTTTCCCATGTAATAACTCGAGAATGCTTCTTCTGATAGCCTTCAACCCCTAAATACCTGTGTATTAGAATTATTTTAAATAGTTGCGCATTAGAATTATTTTGGTATTAATTTTGGGCTGTGTTGTGCCAATATTTTTGCAAATTTTATAGAACTGGATTCCTCAAAAAATGAAAAAATACCTTTTTACAATATTGTAGAGAGTTTTGTGAATGTAAAAGGCAAATTGGAAAAAAATAAATATCTGCGGATTTATGGAGCTTTTAAGTTTAACGAGGGAAACTCCCATTTTTCGAATCATTTTCGCCAACATTTCGCTTGGTTTACCACAAATGTTTGTGTTTCTCGAGAACGTCTTATTTGATCGGCATCAGTATTTCAACGCTTATGTTGTGGAAAATACTATATTTTCCGGAAATACGGTAATTTATAGGTAAATAGATGCCCTATATTGTATTTTTAAAAGAAATATGTTATCGAAATTGGGAAGCCTGCTCCTGCGCAGAAGGGACTCGCCATTGCTGTTTGAACTGGTCAACAGAAAGTTAGTGAAATCGGAAGAATTTTCGTGCTCTAGAGGTTAAAATTGGGCTGACATATGTAATGTATACTGAGTAAGATTTATGGGACTGTTTACTATGTAGGTCATTCTCATATATTTGTTTCAGTGAGAATACTTTAAAAAGGTTCTTCTGATCGACCATTTCGCCACTATTAACCTTGAGATAGTACAGTATTATTTTACCTTGTCTTCTCTCCCTTGAAGCTGGTGAGGGGATCTTGATCAAAGGAGCTGGACTTATCTTCCCCTTGCTTGAATCTAGTTTGAATACCTCCCGTTCCACAAGCACAATATGATTCCTATGGGTTTAGTGTTTTCTTTAGGACTAAAAATATAACAGTTATGAACGGCATCAGTCTTCAATAATTGACGTATCGTATGACTGTGTAGACAAATTCTATTGGATTCTATGCGTAAAATGGAAAACGCATCTTCCGGTCAGATTGAAACTTTTACTGATGATAGATTTTCCTCAAGGAAAACAAACTCTTGACGTTATGCTGTGTAAGTTTCCGTATGCTGATATTACTAATCAAATTAGTCTCTAAAACGATTGGAAAATGTCGCTGTTGATCAAAAGTCTCTGTATTTGATTTTATTTGGTTATCTTAGGAGGTTAAATTACTTTAATGTTACATTATGTGTCTATAACATGTGCCCTCAAAAACATTGTTAAACATTTGTATGTTATGTACATTAATTAGGCTTACATACAATTTTCTTTCTTCAAAGCCAGTCAGTCTTACAGAAAATTTTGGATTGATTTTAGCCTGCATAGGTCCCATTTCGGATTTTTACAAGAAATTTGAAAAATTTAGATACTGTTTTCCATGTGATAATTTCTGATAGTCACATCTGATTACCCTCAAGCCTAAATTTAATGCTTATAACGTGATAATACAACTTTTGAGCGATTTCAAGTTTTAGCAAAATGGCCCCTTTGGTTTCTTTGAATGGTTTGAATTAGAATAGGACTGCATATATCCTAATTTACAATTTTTACTCAAGAAATTTGTATATTTACTTCCTTATGATGACTTCTCAATGCTTCTTCTGATTCCCTTCAAGTCTTCGATACTTTTATTTAAATGCATTATCAACTTATGCCACACTCTGCACTATTCCAATTAAGGTCACTGAGGCACAAGGGACTGAGGTTATGGAATATTTTGATACTTTCCTAGGTTATCCGATTTGAACAGATGGAGAGTAGCCTCAATTCCTCGAATTCACAGTTCTCCACTGGCATCAAGACCCCCCTCACCCCCTATCGAAAAAATATGGTCTTTAAAACCTGTTTTAATTTATATATGAGAAAAATAATGTATAATTTTTTTGATAAATTATACACATACACAACTCTTGGGAATCTTCATTGAGGAGACGTTTCGCCACACAGTGGCTTCATCAGTCCATACGAAGGAGAAACTTGAAGAACAGGAGGAGAATGAGGTAATCAGTCCCTCAACCTTGAATCGATGTGTTCAGTCCATCAATCTTGAATAGAATACGGCATATCAGCGGAGAAGCAGCTTATAAACCATATGGCAGGAGAGGTGCAGCAGTCATAGGTCGTGTCACATTTGTTCAATGTGGAAGTAAGTCGTGCCCAAGAATTAGGCAAGCGAAGAATTCCTCAGTCTCTCCTTCGTATGGACTGATGAAGCCACTGTGTGGCGAAACGTCTCCTCAATGAAGATTCCCAAGAGTTGTGTATGTGTATAATTTATCAACATGTCGGTTCTCTGAACCATTCATCTATAATTTTTTTGAAAATTGTCGGTGTATAACTTGTTAGGTAAGGAATTCAATTCCTTAAGGAAGGGATTATAGTATTTTAGAGCCTTTGAACTTCTTTACACTGCACTCCCTCACTCACACTAAACATTATCGCTCACACTAAACACTATCATTCACATTCATCACTAACATTCACAAAAAAAATCATTATTCACAGTGGTCACCATCACTAACACTAAACACCATTACACGTACTGTAATAATTATAAATATTAATAGCAGAGTGCCTGCACTCTGAAGGAGTGTAGGAGCGCCTCTGTCAAGACAGTGGAGTGAATGATGAAAGTTTTTCTTTTTCGGGCCACCCTGCCTTGGTGGGAGACGGCTGATATGTTAATATTTATTGACATTATTTCTACAAGTACATGATATAACTTATGATATAACATCAGTGACTTACGATATGAAAAGCTCCTGGTTATGCACAGCATTTCGGGCAAATTAGGTTAATTTTGTCCCCAGGATGCGACCCACACCAGTCGGCTGACACCCAAGTACCTACTTGTTGCTAGATGAACATGAACATCAGGTGTCTCAAGGAAACACAACACGCTCCGATGTCTCCACCCGTACAGGGGATCGAACCACGGACCTCAGTGTGTGAGCTGACTACTCAACACCATCACTCATACTAAACACCATCATACACCAAAACACTGCCATCATTCACACCAAACATACTAAACATCATTATACAAAAAACATGCAATCATTCACACCAGACACCATCACTTATACCAAACACTATACCTGTTATACCATTTGTCAAATATTGACACTGCTTATCAACATGTGCTTAAATGGTCACAGACCAACGGTGCTCTTTGACGAAAGGATCCTTTTTGGTCTAATCTTTGCCAGGGCATTAAATATTGCTTGGTTAGCCTACTGATAAAGGATCACTTCCAAGAAGGAGTACCGAAATACCCAAATGGAATAAACCCAACTGTTTTATACTTTTTTCTGGGTTATTAAACCTCCTAGTTTAATTAGAATTAAGATTTCTTTTCTTTGAACTAATAAACACCACGAGAATAACCGTCTTCTTCTCTTTTATTCTGTCTTCTTGCTTCTTTTTCTATGTTGGCACCACGAGAAGATATCGATATTATCCAAGAAAACAATCCCAATATTACTTTACGTAATGTATTCCAGTATGAGACCAGGGGAGCCATTTACTCTCCCTGATGTAGTGCAACGCTTAACAATTATAAACCATACCACGGGTGGGGTTAGAACCCGCGATTAGAGAGACATTAAACTCCAGACCGACGTGTTAGCCACTGGCCGAGTGGCTAACGCGTCGGTCTGGAGTTTTATGACTCTCTGACCACGGGTTCTAACCCCACCCGTGGTATGGTTTTTATGCAATCGTGTCATCACGATTTCGTGAGTCATCTTAACAATTATACCAAAATAAGCAAAAAAATAACTAAATATTACTAAAATACTGAAAATAAAACGTTATTATAACTAACGAGTATAACTAAAAATATTTAAACAGTTATTGGTAACACTATTACTTACTTGGAGTTTACCTGGAGAGAGTTCCGGGGGTCAACGCCCCCGCGGCCCGGTCTGTGGCCAGGCCTCATGGTGGATCAGGGCCTGATCAACCAGGCTGTTAGGGCTGGCTGCACCTAGATACTAATTTAACCTTGCCTAAATAAATCCTTTAATAGCTAAATGTTATTATAACTAACATGCTAAAAACTAAATGGATTTTTTACTAATGGATTTTTTTTACCCCTGACCTGCCTGACTGAACCCCTGACCTGCCTGACTGAACCCCTGACCTGCCTGACTGAACCTCTGACCTGCCTGACTGAACCTCTGACCTGCCTGACTGAACCTCTGACCTGCCTGACTGAACCCCTGACCTGCCTGACTGAACCCCTGACCTGCCTGACTGAACCCCTGACCTGCCTGACTGAACCCCTGACCTGCCTGACTGAACCCCTGACCTGCCTGACTGAACCCTTGACCTGCCTGACTGAACCTCTGACCTGCCTGACAACCTCTGACCTGCCTGACTGAACCCCTGACCTGCCTGACTGAACCCTTGACCTGCCTGACTGAACCTCTGACCTGCCTAACTGGACCCCTGACCTGCCCGACTGAACCCCTGACCTGCCTGACTGAACCTCTGACCTGCCTGACTGAACCTACTGAACCCCTGACCTGCCTGACTGAACCTCTGACCTGCCTGACTGAACCTCTGACCTGCCTGACTGAACCTCTGACCTGCCTGACTGAACCTCTGACCTGCCTGACTGAACCTCTGACCTGCCTGACTGAACCTCTGACCTGCCTGACTGAACCTCTGACCTGCCTGACTGAACCTCTGACCTGCCTGACTGAACCTCTGACCTGCCTGACTTAACCTCTGACCTGCCTGACTTAACCTCTGACCTGCCTGACTGAACCTCTGACCTGCCTGACTGAACCTCTGACCTGCCTGACTGAACCTCTGACCTGCCTGACTGAACCTCTGACCTGCCTGACTGAAACTCTGACCTGCCTGACTGAAACTCTGACCTGCCTGACTGAACCTCTAACATGCCTGACTGAATCTCTAACCTGCCTGACTGAATCTCTGACCTGCCTGACTGAACCTCTGACCTGCCTGACTGAACCCCTGACCTGCCTGACTGAACCCTTGACCTGCCTGACTGAACCTCTAACCTGCCTGACTGAATCTCTAACCTGCCTGACTGAATCTCTGACCTGCCTGACTGAACCTCTGACCTGCCTAGCTGGACCCTTGACCTGCCTGACTGGAGACCTGTCACTTTCCCCGTCCCCCGTCCCCCCTCCCCCCGTCCTACTAATGCAGGTGACAAGGCAAACAAAAATAATTGTACGAATTACTTCCTCAGAGAAACCGAAATAATTATTCGTAATCCCTTTTCTATCCTTCATTAAGGGATCTCACAGATTCGATCACGAAACCAATCATGTCGTAATCTGATGTTTGAAAAAAAAAGACAATCGGGTTTTAAGTTATTTATTATGGAGAATTTTGATAAACCATAGATTTGTGCATGAATGGTATATAATACCGACAAGATGAAATTAAGACACATGTGCAACATCTGGGTATCTTTATTGTAGACGTTTCGCCATCCAGTGGCTTTATCAATACAAATTCCAGGACATAACTTGAAGACAGTAGGACTATGTACAGAAGAGGTTGAGGGACTGATTACCTCATCTTCTGTATATAGTCCTACTGTCTTGAAGTTATGCCCTAGAATTTGTATTGATAAATCCACTGGTTGGCGAAACGTCTCCAATAAAGATACCCAGATGTTGCACATGTGTCTTAATTTCAGCCATAGATTTCTTTAGTTTAATCTCCTCTGGCAAGCTAAAAGTCTCCTTAATGTTTAAAACTTACAGGACTATCATGTTCGTCGGTGTTCACCACCATTTACTTTATCTAATCCTCTATTAGTCCGTGAAGGCAACAATACGATTGTCAACAGTGCGAGAGGCTGGAAAATCTTATTGTAACCTTCACAATCGCTAGGTTAGAATTTCAAGTTAACGCATATTAACCCTGGGTTGGACAAAAATTATAGCAACCAGAATGTTTTGTGTAGTTGCGCCT
The DNA here is from genome assembly GCF_038502225.1 of Cherax quadricarinatus. Taxonomy (NCBI): domain Eukaryota; kingdom Metazoa; phylum Arthropoda; class Malacostraca; order Decapoda; family Parastacidae; genus Cherax; species Cherax quadricarinatus. The sequence continues at coordinate 17,021,861 of NC_091367.1, forward strand.
CACTGGTGAAGCTTCATTAATCGACCATAGAGGTATAAGGTTAGGATAGGTAAGGTTTGTCGGGAACAGGACAAGTGTTTGAGGGCCTTGGTCAGATGATGACACTCGGTCATTTGACCGAGGCCTTTCGCTGGCTTACCGGTCCGCCCCATTAAAAATTATGGTCATGTTTATAACCATCATTACTGGTATAAGTAGTCCTTAGAGGCATTAAAGCTAAAACTTTTATATGGAAGCTGGTGGATTATTTATTATTAAAGATTAACCGGTATTCTCCCGGCCCGGGCCTTTTCCAAGTGGTGGCCCGGCCTTGGCTCCCTCTTTAGGGAGTGTCTGAGACCTAAGTCTCCCATGGGAGGAGGCACAAGTACCTCCTCATCTTTGGGACCAACTGTCCCCAGGCCTAGCCACAAGTTAGGCCTCTCTGGTCTGCCATCCCCGCCCCAAGGGGGCTAATGGGAATGACAGTCTTATGAGCTAAAGGCTCGGGATCAGGCACCTACCCTACCCTAGAAGGGTTAGGCATGGTGTCGATGATATATCTCGAGATTAGTTAGTTAGTTAAATATTCGCCGGTATTCTCCCGGCCCGAGCCTTGTCCAAGTGGTGGCCCGGCCTTGGCTCCCTCTTTAGGGAGTGTCTGAGACCTAAGTCTCCCATGGGAGGAGGCACAAGTACCTCCTCATCTTTGGGACCAACTGTCCCCAGGCCTAGCCACAAGCTAGGCCTCTCTGGTCTGCCATCCCCGTCCCAAGGGGACTAATGGGAATGACAATCTTATGAGCTAAAGGCTCGGGCTCAGGCACCTACCCTGCCCTAGAAGGGTTAGGCATGGTGTCGATGATATATATCTCGAGATTTCATGAAATCGTTATTTGTCTGTAAAAATCTGGATTATTAAAATATATCTAAATTTATGTAAGGATAATTAACATTTGAAAACTGTTGCAGAAAAAAGTTATTTAAATGTGCTACAGAAAATTAACATTTATTTTCCTTCTGTTTTAAATTCAATAAAGATAATAGCTGCTGAACCAACAATTTATTTTTGCTGGCTAAATACATAGGAAATGGAGGATAACAAGCTACTTGTTGGCCTGCAATTGTGCCGAGGGAGAGGAACTTCAAAAAATGCTGACATTTCAAAATGTAGTTTATGACAAACACAACAAAGAGAAGACAACAATTACAACAAAAGGAAGACAAAAAAATCTTGGCTGCTGCTGAAATACAAAATGATGTTTTGGAATGGATTAATTACACATGATTGTGAGTTTTTGTATCATTATTCAAATATATGTTATACCTCTTACACACTCAAGAAAACGTTACTTATCAAAAAGAGAATGTCATGTGAAGACCCACCCAAAGATTCAGGAACAATGCCACGTAAAAGACAGAGTTGATATTTTTTCTCGTAACGAACCATCCCTTAAGGTGGGTCTTACAAATCTTCCATGTATTGTTTGTGGAAAACAGAAAGACAGCAACATCATAGTAAAATATCGAATAAGTGAAACCAGTCGGGCTAAAACATTTCTTGCAGCCACTTTGTTCTTCATGGACGAAGTATACATCCGAACTTGTTATGGTGAAGATGAATCTGCTGTGTTTGGAGCAGATTTCTACTACCACAAGCTCTGTCTTGAAGCCTATCATCAAAGATGTATTAAACAAAGTAAGCAAAATGATAAACAACCAATATACACAAATAACCCGCACATAAAAGAGAGAAGCTTACGACGACGTTTCGGTCCGACTTGGACCATTGACAAAGTCACACTAACCAGAAGTGGAGCAGGTCGGCTATATATAGGCAGGAAGAGGTGGTGGTAGTAGTAGTAGTACAAGAATGGTATATAATACCGACAAGATGAAATTAAGACACATGCGCAACACCCGGGCATCCCTATCGTAGACGTTTCGCCATCCAGCCTGTGACTTTGTAAATTGTCCAAGTCGGACCGAAACGTCGTCGTAAGCTTCTCTCTTTTATGTACGGGTTATTTGTGTATTGTTCCAGTCAAGGTATTGTGCCTTTTTTTGTTATTTAAACAACCAATATCCCAACACAAAACACAATCCACACTTACAGCCCCCCCCCACTATGCTGTAGAATCCCACAGCACACTGCCAGGTCCCCCGCCCTCAAAGACCCCCAGAACACAGTCGTGGAGAGGAAACTGAAGGTATGGTACACCAACGCTGATGGAATAATGAATAAGTGGGAGGAGTGGCAAGAAGGAGTTAAAGAGGCATCACCGGACATCATAGCTCTCACAGAAACCAAGCTTACAGGAATGATAACAGATGCCATCTTTCCTATGAGATATCAGATCCTGAGGAAAGACAGAGGACACAGAGGGGGTGAGGAATGGCACTGCTCATCAAAAACCGGTGGGATTTTGACGAGTTGGAGGTGACAGAGGAGAAGCAAGAGATTACATAATAGGAACACTTCAGTCTGGAGGTCCCAAGGTCGTAATTGCACTGATGTATAACCCACCACAGAACAGTAGGAGCCCAATGCAAGAGTATGATGAGAGTAATAGAGCAATGGTTGACACACTGGCTGAAGTGGAAAAAAGGGCTCATGCGAGCAGGGCAAAGCTGCTGATTATGGGCGACGTCAACCACAAGGAAATCGTCTGGGATAACCTGGAGCCGCATGGGGGCCTAGCAACGAGGCCGGCTAAGATGATGGAGGTGGTACTGGAAAACCTCATGTACCAACACGTAAAGGACACCACCAGAGAGAGAGGAGGGGATGAACCAGAGACGTTGGACCTAGTACTCACCTTGGGAAGTGCAGATATTGAGAACATCACAAATGAAAGAACCCTCGTGTCCAGTGATCACGTGGTTCTAAGCTTCGAATACACAGTAGAGTTACAAGTGGAGAGGGAAGCAGGAGGGACAGGACGAATGAAGCCAAACTGCAAGAGAGGGGACTACACAGCCATGAAGAATTTCCTGCACGGGGTTCAGTGGGACAGAGAACTGACAGGGAAGTCAATAAACGAGATAATGGAATATGTGACAACAATATGCAAGGAAGTTGAGGAGAGGTTTGTACCCATGGATAACAGAAATATCGAAAAGGCCAGGGTGAGTCCTTGGTTCACGCAAAGGTGAAGAGAGACCAAAACCAAGTGTGCTAGAGAATGGAAGAAGTATAGAAGGCAAAGGACCGAGGAGAATAAGGAAAGAAGTTGTAGAGCCAGAAATGAATATGCACAGGTAAGAAGGGAGGCCCAACGGCAATACGAAAATGACATAGTACCGAAAGCTAAATCTGATCCGAAGCTGTTGTACAGCCACATCAGGAGGAAAACGACAGTCAAAGACCAGGTAATCAGGCTGAGGAAGGAAAGAGGAGAGATCACAAGAAACGACCGCAAAGTATATGAGGAGCCCAACATGAGATTCAAAGAAGTGTTTCACAGAGGAGACAGAAAGGACTCTAGAAAGACAGAGAGGTGGGGCACACCAACTGTTGGACACAATACATACAACCGAGGAAGAAGTGAAGAGGCTGCGAAGCGAGCTGGATACCTCAAAGGCGATGGGGCCGGAAAACATATTTCCATGGGTCCTGGGAGAGGGAGCAGAGGCACTGTGTGTACCACTAACAACAATCAACACATCTATCGAAACAGGGCGACTAACTGAGGTATGGAAGACAGCAGATATAGTTCCAATTTTTAAATAAGGAGACAGACACGAAGCAAACCTAAGAACAGCATTCCGACATCTTAATAAGGAATCGTTCAGGACCCTGTACACCGTGAACGTTAGGCCCATATTGGAGTATGTAGCAGCAGTATGGAACCCACATCTAGCCAAGCACGTAAGGAAACTAGAGAAAGTGCAAAGGTTTGCAACTAGACTGGTCCCGGAGCTAAGGTGTATGTCCTACGAGGAGAGGTTATGGGAAATCGACCTGACGACACTGGAGGACAGGAGAGATAGGAGGAATATGATAATGACATACAAAATACTGAGAGAAATTGACAAGGGACACAGCAACAAGGGGCCACAGTTGGAAGGTGAAGACTCAAATGAATCACAGGGATATTAGGAAGTATTTCTTCAATCACAGAGTTCTCGGGAAGTGGAATAGTCTGGGTAGTGATATAGTGGAGGCAGCATCCATACATAGCTTTGAGAGTGACCTAGTAGCGTCCAGCGAAGAGGCGGGGCGAGGAACTGTGCTAGACCCCTGCAACCACAATTAGGTGAGTACACACACACATACATACACACACACACACACACACACACACACACACACACACACACACACTTTACTTTCCTCTGAGAACTATCACCTCAATTAAGAGGTGCCACCATTCCCAGAACACCCTTTTAGTGGCTATTCCAGAATTACGATTCTGGGAAGAGACAACTGTTCACCTGTGCCCTTATGGTGAGAGTTTTAAAATAACTTACACTATACTCACACCATGCACGTTCACACTATACCCTCACAATACACAGTCACACTTCACCAACACAGACACTCGGGGAATACACACACAATACAAACTCGAAATACATCCACACAATACTCTTTGACAAAGCACTCATGCCAGCTACACCCTCACCATATACGATAACGCTGTACCCAAGCTTACAACACTCCCACCCTACATGCTTACACTATACACACACCCGCTATATTCTGGCACCATACACGCCCACGCTTCATCCTCTTCCGCTACACGCACAACTGCTCCCATACCAAACACGCCCACATTACATACACTCCCACTACACCCATACCATAGATGCTCATACTATACCCACGCCCGCTCCTCACACACACACACACACACACACACACACACACACACACACACACACACACACACACACACACACACACACACACACACACAATCAGTTGTAAGGCAGTGGAATAGCCTAGAAAATGACGTAGTGGAGGCAGGAACCATACACAGTTTTAAGACGAGGTTTGATAAAGCTCATGGAGCGGGGAGAGAGAGGGCCCAGTAGCAACCGGTGAAGAGGCGGGGCCAGGAGCTAAGACTCGACCCCTGCAACCACAAATAGGTGAGTACAAATAGGTGAGTACACACACACACACACACACTATACACCCCCTCCCCCCACACATACGCACACACGGGCAAAGGTGGAGATGGGCAGGAGAACCCAAACTCAGGAGGAAGGGTAAATACAACCTCTCTCACAACGGCCCTCTGAAGGCCCTCAACCCCAACACCCCCAATGCAACCAAACGATCTAACCCAAAACCCCCACGCCCTACCCCCAATCCCCTCATTCATAGCAACCCCCCATAGTTCTTTGTCAGGTCTCCTATTCCCCCCACCCCAACGTACCCCCAGACCACAATTTGAGGAAAGAAGTTAAAGGTTTCGTATACAAACGTAGATGGAATAACAAATAAGAGGCATGAAAGAATCAAGGAAACATCCCCAGATATCATAGAACTTACAGAAACGAAACTCACCAGGATGATAATAGATGCAATCTTTCCACCTGGATATCAGATACTGAGGAAAGATAGAGGGAGCAGAGGGGAAGGAGGAGTTGCACAGCTCATTAAAAACGGGAGGGGAATTGAGGAAATGGAAGGAATGGATGGAATGGGCGAAAGGGACTACATAGTAGGAACAATTCAGTCTGGGGGCCCTAAGGTGTAATTGCAGTGATGTACCATCCGCCACAGAACTGCAGGAGGCCAAGAGAAGAATGCAAAGAGAGCAACTGAGTAATGATTGACACACTAGCTGTGGTGGCCAGAAGAGCTCACATTGATAGAGCAAAGTTACTAGTTATGGGTGATTTCAATCACAAGGAGATTGATTGGGAAAACTTGGAACCACATGGAGGTCACGAAACATGAAGAGCCAAGATGATGGATGTGGTACTGGAAAACCTTAAGCACTCACATGCTAGGGGACACTACCAGAGAAGTGAGGATGAACCAGCAGCATTGGACCTAGTATTCACCTTGAGTAGCTCGGACATCTAGGGACCTCTCGGAGCTATTGATCACGTGGTTCTGAGCTTTGAATACATAGTTGAGTTACAAGTGGAGATGGTAACAGAAATATGATGGGAGAAGCCAGACTACAAAAGGGGGGACTACACAGGCATGAGAAACTTCCTGAAAGCAGTTCAGTGGGAAAGAAAATTGGTAGGAATAATCAGTAAACGAAATGGACCATGTGACATTAAAATGCAAGGAGGCAGAGAAGATTGTTCCGAAGGGCAACATAAATAAAGCGAAGACCAGAACGAGCCCTTGATTCACACAAAGTGCAGGGAGGCAAAAACTAAGCACGCTAGAGAATGTAAAAAGTACAGAAGACAAAAGGACCCAGGAAAATAAAGAGATTAGTCGATGAATCAGAAATGAATATGCACAGATAAGGAGGGAGGCCCAGCGAAAATACGAAAACGACATAGCATCGAAAGTCAAGTCTGACCTAAAGTTGTTGTATAGCCACATCAGGAGGAAAACAGGATTCCAGGAACAAGAAATCAGGCTGAGGATAGAAGGTGGGGAGTTTAAAAGAAACGACCAAGAAGTATGTGAGGGGTTCAACATGAGATTTAAAGAAGCATTCATAGTGGAGACAGGAAAGACTCAAAGAAGTCAGAATAGGGAGTTACACAGAAAAGGGATATACCAATAAGTGCTGGATGAAATACACACAAATGAGGAGGAGGTGAAGAAGCTGCTATGTGAACTTGATACCTTAAAAGCGGTGGGACGGGACATCTTCCCATGGGTCCTTAGAGAGGGAGCAGAGAAGCTGTGTGTTTCACTAACAAAAATCTTCAACATATCCATCAAAACAGGGCAACTACCTGAGGTATGGAACATGGCAAATGTAGTCCCAATTTTAAGGAGACAGACACGAGGTATCAAACTACAGACGAGTATCACTGACGTGTATAATAGAACAAGTCATGATGATTCTCAGGAGGAGAGTGGTGGAGCACCGAGAAAAGAGCAAGCTTATTGACGACATCCAGCATCGTTTCAGGGAAGTTAAATCCCGTCACAAACCTACTCGAGTTTTATGACAAGGTAACAGAAATAAGACACGTGAGAGAGGTGGGTGGATTGCAGTTTCCTGGGCAGTAAGAAGGCCTTCGGCACAGTTCCTCACAAGAGGTTAGTGCAAAAGCTAGAGGATCAGGCATGCATAACAGCAAAGGCACTGCAATGGATCAGAGAATATCTGACAAGGAAACAACAACGAGTCATGGTACGTGACGGTGTCCGAGTGCGCCCTGTGACGAGTGGGGTTCCACAGGGGTCAGTTCTAGGACCAGTCCTGTTTTTGGTACATGTGGATGACATAACGGAAGGGATAGAGTCAGAAGTGTCCCTGCTTGCAAAAGATGTGAAGTTAATGAGGAGAATTAAATCAGATGAGGATCAGGCAGGATTACAAAGAGACCTGGACAGGCTGCAAGCCTGATCCAGCAGCTGGTCCTCGAATTTAACGCTGTCAAATGCAAAGTCATGATGATCGGGGAAGGGCAAAGAAGACCGCAGACAGAGTATAGGCTAGGTGGCCGAAGACTGCAAACCTCACTCAAGGAAATGGATCTTGGGGTGAGTATAATACCGGGCACATCTGATGAGACAAACTTAAGAATTGCGTTCCGATACCTCAGCAAGGATTCGTTCAAGACTCTGTACACCGTGTACGTCAGGCCCATACTGGAGTATACAGCACCGGTTTAGAACCACACCTGGTCAAGCACGTCAAGGAATTAGAGAAATCGCAAAGGTTTGCAACAAGACTAGTCCCAGAGGTAAGGAAAATGACCTACGAAGAAAGGTTAAGGGAAATGGGTCTGACAACATTGGAGAACAGGAGGGTTAGGGGAGACACGATAAGGACATATAAAATACTGCGAGGACTTGACAAGGTGTACAAAGACAGGATGTTCCAGAGATGGAAGACAGAATCATGGGATCACAATTTAAAGTTGACGATTCAGATGAGTCAAAGGGATGTTAGGAAGTATTTCTTCAGTCACAAAGTTGTCAGGAAGTGGAATAGTCTGGACAGTGACGAAGTGGAGGCAGGACGAAATTTGATAAAGCTCATGGAGCAGGGAGAGAGAGAGGACCTAGTAGCGATCAGTGAAGAGGCGGGTCCACGAGCTATGACTCGATCCCAGCAACCACTAACAGGTGAGTACAAATAAGTGAGTACACAGTATATAAGCCCATACACACACACACACACACACACACACACACACACACACACACATATATATAAGGCCCATACTGGAGTATGCAGCACCAGTTTGGAATCCACACTTAGTCAAGCACGTCAAGAAATTAGAGAAAGTGCAAAGGTTTGCAACAAGACTAGTCCCAGAGCTACGGGGATTGTCCTACGAAGAAAGGTTGAGGGAAATAGGCCTGACGACACTGGAGGCCAGGAGGGTCAGGGGAGACATGATAACGACATATAAAATACTGTGTGGAATAGACGAAGTGGACAAAGACGGGAAGTTCCAGAGATGGGACACAGACACAAGAGGTCACAATTGGAAGTTGAAGACTCAGATGAATCAAAGGGATGTTAGGAAGTATTTCTTCAGTCATAGAGTAGTCAAGCCGTGGAATAGCCTAGAAAGTGAAGTAGTGGAGGCGGGAACCATACATAGTTTTAAGGCGAGGTATGATAAAGCTCATGGAACAGGAGGAGAGAGGACCTAGTAGCAATCAGTGGAGAGGCGGGGCCAGGAGCTATGAATCGACCCCTGCAACCACAAATAGGTGAGTACAAATAGGTGAGTACACACACACCATACATGCCCACTGTACCCATACCATACAAGCTCACACAATACCCACGTCCGCTACTCAGACACACACACTCTTCCCACTGCTAATTCAACAGTTTTTAAATGAACAGCGACTACTGAAATTAAACACGTTCGTGAAAATGCTAGAAATAAACACTGATATTGTGGTTTCAGAGAAACTTGAAAGGAAGGATATTAAAAACACCCAAAAAAAACAGATGTTTTAATATTGATGGAAAATAAATTACATGTAACAATTTTTAATGAGGTAGCTTCAGGCAAAATGAAAAAAAAATGTAATGTGGAGGAGGAATATAAATTGAAATAGTTGGTAAAATATAAAAAAAAAATATTTGTGAATTTAATGTTTAAAGGTAGAGATATAAAATTTCGGAATGGATATAAGGCATTTTGCGAGTGAAAATTAATATGAGTGAATAAAAAGAAAACTGTATATTTAGTATTGTGTAAAAAGAAAAATTCGTTGCTATTGAAATAGAAATTGAGGGACGTCAGAGAAAATTAATGAATTCAAAAGTAAAACCTGACCGTGCTAAGATAAAGCTACTTACAGGACGGGATATTATTTTAAAAGAGATAGATTTAGATTTTGAAATACTTGTGGTGCAAGTGAATGGCCAGCAAAGTTTTAGAATTTGTGGAAGAAACATTTGTGTCAGCAGTCTAATAATAATAATAATAATAATAATAATAATAATAATAATAATAATAATATTATTATTATTATTATTATTATTATTATTATTACAATTGTATTTTTTTTTTTTTTTTTTTTTTTTTTTTTTTGCACATAAACAGAAGCTTTACTGCGAGTGAAATTTTTCCATAGCAATACCCCTCAAGGAAGGTTCCTTGATGTTGGTGAGGGGCTCTTGATTTAGGGAATTGGATCTGTGCTCCAGTTCCCCGAATTAAGCCTGAATGCCTTCCACAACCCCCCCCCCCAGGCGCTGTATAATCCTCCGGGTTTAGCGCTTCCCCCTTGATTATAATAATAATAATAAATCCATATCAATACATACAGAACACTGGAATGTAGACGGAATATTCTCATAGTGATTACGTATATAAAAATGGGAAACTGCAATTAATAGTGCATTGATACTACTGCTAGATAAACTAGCCAGGTGATTGAACCCTTGAAAGTGTAAATTTTTTACACAGTCTTAGATATAATAATTATAATGTTTAAATTTATAATTAAAAAAGACAAGTGAGGAGAGAGAATACAGATGTAAATACAGATGTAAATACAGATGTAAATACAGATGTAAATACAGATGTAAATACAGATGTAAACACAGATGTAAATACAGATGTAAATACAGATGTAAATACAGATGTAAATACAGATGTAAATACAGATGTAAATACAGATGTAAACAGATGTAAATACAGATGTAAATACAGATGTAAATACAGATGTAAATACAGATGTAAATACAGATGTAAACACAGATGTAAATACAGATGTAAACACAGATGTAAATACAGATGTAAATACAGATGTAAATGCAGATGTAAACACAGATGTAAACACAGATGTAAATACAGATGTAAATACAGATGTAAATACAGATGTAAATACAGATGTAAATACAGATGTAAATACAGATGTAAACACAGATGTAAATACAGATGTAAATACAGATGTAAACACAGATGTAAATACAGATGTAAATACAGATGTAAATCCAGATGTAAATACAGATGTAAACACAGATGTAAACACAGATGTAAACACAGATGTAAACACAGATGTAAATACAGATGTAAATACAGATGTAAACACAGATGTAAACACAGATGTAAATACAGATGTAAACACAGATGTAAATACAGATGTAAATACAGATGTAAACACAGATGTAAATACAGATGTAAATACAGATGCAAACACAGATGTAAATACAGATGTAAATACAGATGTAAATACAGATGTAAATACAGATGTAAACACAGATGTAAATACAGATGTAAATACAGATGTAAATACAGATGTAAACACAGATGTAAACACAGATGTAAATACAGATGTAAATACAGATGTAAATACAGATGTAAATACAGATGTAAATACAGATGTAAATACAGATGTAAACACAGATGTAAACACAGATGTAAATACAGATGTAAATACAATTGTAAATACAGATGTAAACACAGATGTAAATACAGATGTAAATACAGATGTAAATACAGATGTAAACACAGATGTAAATAGAGCTGCCGTGTTGACAATCTCGCCACAACCACTTAGTAGAAGAATAAGATTCTTGTGCAGCAGTTGGTTGTCTTTACTGCTGATTGAAACGTTTCGCCCAATAGTAGGCTTCCGCTTGTGACCCACCCCCATTCTGATTTCTCCCCATTTATGGAAACTCTCTGCTGCCTATATGCCAGCCATGCCTCTAACCAGGAAAAAATTTCTCCTCCTATTCCGTGTGCCTTAAGTTTCCTCAATAGTCTCTGATGTGGGACCCTGTCAAAAGCTTTACTGAAGTCCATATACACAATATCATATTCATTACCATGATCTACCTCCTCAAACACCTTAGTGAAAAAAGTTAGTAAATTCGTAAGACAGGAACGCCCCTTTGTAAAACCGTGTTGAGATTCATTAATCAATCTGTACCTATCAAGATGGCTACGAATGGCTTCGGCAATTATTGATTCCATAAATTATCCCACTATGGAGGTAAGGCTTACTGGTCTATAGTTCGAAGCCAAGGACCTGTCACCTACCATGTAAATACATATTACATTTGCCATTTTCCACTTATCAGGCACTGTGCCAGTTTGTAGTGATATGTTAAAAAGATTAGACAAAGGTATGCTAAGTTCCTCTTTACATTCCTTTAACACCCTTGCAAACAGTTCATCAGGACCTGGTGATTTGTTAGGTTTTAGTTTCTCTATTTGTCTGAGGACCATGTCACTAGTTACCGCAATCGTGCATAGTTTATTATCATCCTGTTCTACATAATCTATTATTTCAGGAATATCGCTAGTATTTTCCTGGGAGAAAACTGAGAGGAAGTAGGCATTGAGAATTTCACACCATCCTTATCATTGTCAGTGATCTGACCAGAGTTACTCTTAATTGGGCCAATCTTGTCTCTAATCTTACTTCTGTATACCTGAAAGAACCCTTTTGGGTTAGTCTTTGAATGCCTTGCGACCTTAGCTTCATAATTCCTTTTTGCTCTTCTTATTCCTTTCTTTATTTCTCTCTTTAATTGAATATATTGATTTCTTAACTGCCCAGCCCCTCTTTTGATACGCCTATATATGCCTCTCTTTTGACCAATGAGATGTTTTAATTTATTGTTAATCTATTTGGGATCATTTTTGTTAGATCTAATTTCCCTACTTGGAACAAAAGTTGTCTGGGCAGCTAGAACTATGCTCTGAAAAACATCATATTGGCAACCAAGATCCCCTACCTGACCCATAGTCAGGACATCCCAATTTAGCCCACTAAGATAATTTTTTCAGTCCCATGAAGTCGACCAAGCGAAAATCTGGGACAGAGATTTGATTGCAGTTATCTGCGTAATTCCATGATATATTGATTTGTGATCACTTTCCCCAAGCTCATCATTAACCTCAAGATTATTAATTAGTGAATCTTTGTTGGCAAGAACCAAGTTAAGTAGATTGTTTCCTGTAGTTGGTTCTGTCACAACCTGTTCTAAATAGCAATCCTGAACCGTATCAACAAAGTCACTGGACTCAAGATTTCCTCTCTTATTGTTCCAGTCAATTTGTCTAAAGTTAAAATCCCCCATTATCACAACATTTTCATATCTAGATGCCTTATGAATTTCGTCCCACAACAGCTTACTGCACTCCCTATCAAGGTTTGGGGGCCTGTAAATCACATCCAAAATTAATTTGTCACGTCCCTCGAGAAACTGTAGCCAAATAGATTCTGTGTTCGATGTTTCTAATCTTATATGTCTAAGACAACAATTTAAATTTTCCCTGCCATACATCGCCACTCCACCACCCTACCTGTTGACCCTATCATTATGGAATAGTTTATAACCCTGTATGTTGCATTCAGAAGGCATTTCTCTATCTTTCAGGTTGAACCAGGTCTCTGTTATACCAATAATATCTATATTACCTACACTTGCAAGTAATCTTAGCTCATCTATCTTATTTCTTAGACTCCTACTATTTGTATAGTAAACCTTAAGGGAGCTAGTCGCTCGTTACCCTCTACTATCTCTCTTTGTTTGTTGATCAGTTAATTTGCCATTACTAGCAACTTTATTTTGAATATTGTCTTTTAAACATATCCCTGAGGTATCCCGGTAATAACTGCTGTTTTTAACTCTAATGCTGCAGCCTGATTGTTTCCCCACAAACACCCATACCTCTATAATATATCAGTTTAAATTCCTAGACAAGTCATCAATTACCCTCTCAATCGAATTGGCTAATGTAACCACTCCATCCCCAGAGAGATGAACCCCATCCCTTGCATACATATCACGTTTGCCAAAGAATAGGTCCCAGTTATCAATGAATGGGATTGTAAGTTCCTTGCAGTACCTGTCTAGCCAGCAATTTATACCAATTGCCCTAGACATCCATTCATTGCCCACTCCCTTTCTAGGCAAGATGCTACATATGACTGGGATCCCTCCCTTAGACCTAACTACTTCTATGACTGACCTGTACTTATCCAGCAGCTCCTCTCTCCTGCGCTTCCTAATGTCGTTACCCCCAGCACTAAGAGAGATAATCACCTTGTTCCCATTACCTGCCATAATATTATCCAACCTGCTGACTATGTCACCAACACCAACTCCAAGGCTGAGGGACTGATTACCTCATCTTCTATAAAGAGTTCTCCTGTCTTTAAATTATGTCCTAGAATTTGTTTTGATAAAGCCACTGGATGGCAAATCGTCTACAATTAAGATACCCAGATGTTGCACATGTGTCTAATTTTATTCTTGTCGGTAATGTATACCATTCAGTTGACTGAAGAAACCTGCTCTTTAGGCGAAATGTTTCAGTTAACAATAAAGATACTAAACTGTTGCACAGGTGTCTTACTCTTCAGCTGACATTCTCAAGATACAACAATTCAGTAGAGACGTGTGGCGGCAGTCTGGATACTCTCGTACCGAGACTGCTGCCACACGTCGGTAGAGAAGTAGCCATGGATAGTAACAGCCACAGTCTAATCTAGTGTGTAGTGGCTGGTGTGTTTAGCATCAACAGTAAAGCAGACCGTACGAAGATCACTCATCTATAAGAACGAACGATGCTGATAAAATGAGACAGTGTCGTGTGTGACTAACAGACGTTCCCGCCCAGTAACAGAACACCGGGAAGAGATGATGACGCTTCTTCGTTATGGTAAGGTTCTCTATACATAATAACGGTAATTTTCCTCGTATTAGATAGCGTCAAGCGGGGAAGATGTGGGTGAAGCAGCGCTCTCCTCTCAAAGGGAAGTAAACCCAGTAAACTGTCCTCTTGTTTATAATAATCATAACATACTTCACTGTGCTCTTAGATTGTGCTCGTATAATTCATTAGTCACCAGGACTCCGAGAAAACTTGATTAATTCAGGTCATGTAAAGGATTACTTAAGTTCCACATGAGGAGGCTTGATAGTGAGGCTTATTAGTGATTATTGTTTAAACTACTTATTGGCTCAGAAATTTATTGTGGAATATTATACGCTTCCCTTAATGGTATTCCACAATATCAATCAAATATCCTGATAGAATTACTACCCAAAGTTTTTGCCCTGTGAACGGGATTAAAGTAAGTTTACTCTTGAATAAACTTACAGTAGTGATCCTTGATAAGTGATCTTAGGATCACAGAAACGATCCAGGAAGACTAGATATTCCTTTAAAAAAATAAGCAAATAGCCATTACAAAACTTCTAATAATGACAGATAAGTGGCTCAGATAATTATGATTCATATATACTCATTTACTGTAGTCTGGAGTACAAAGCAGTGGGTTACTCCAGCGAATGGCTCTATGGGTGAGTCCTTATATATAATTATCTAGAGTACAATAAAAGAACAGAAGTAGACCCTGTTCAGTGATAAGTTGAGAAAAGATTTTTTGGGATTCTTAACCTGGAGGGTTAGCCACTCAGTATAACCAAGAAAGTCAGTGTGAAATCAAAGGACTGTGTCTTATTTCCACACAGTGGTCCGTCAGTCTTGTACCCCAGGATTCCACCCACACTAGTCGACTAACATCCAGGTGCCTACTAACTGCTAGGTGAACAGGGACAGCAGAGGTTAGGAAACTTGCCATGAGCTTCTCCCCATGCCGGGGATTGAACCACAGACAGTGAGGCGAGAGCGTAACCAACCGAGCCACGGGACATTAGACACACTAACACTGCTAATGCTAAAAATATATTGTTAACTACTGCGCAGATTAAGTGTTTAAGGTACCATTGAGATTAATATATTAAATGTATTAAATAATGTTAAATGGAATAATTTAAAGGAATAAAGAAGAAAATACAACAATCAGAAAATTGATTAAAGAGAAAATGTGAAACCATAACATTTTTTAAAATGTAAACGGAGCTGATATATAAATTGTGATATACATTACGAGGAATGTTTATAATTGTACGTGATGTTTAAGTAAACCATACTATATAAGGTATTGATTTTTCTAATAAAAATATTAATTAATGGTTTATTAAATGTCAGAATTCAGTGTAAAAAGGAGAGAGCTTGGAACCAGCACAACTGTATATTATCAGCAGTTTATGAGATGCTGGCCAGTCTTAGAAGCATGTA
Source organism: Cherax quadricarinatus (assembly GCF_038502225.1). NCBI lineage: Eukaryota > Metazoa > Arthropoda > Malacostraca > Decapoda > Parastacidae > Cherax > Cherax quadricarinatus. Next base: position 17,037,521 of record NC_091367.1, read on the forward strand.
CACAAACCATTATGATAAAACATTCTGAACATTATCATATTATACATAGCATGTAATATCATTGTTCACGATGTATGTCAGACCATTTAGCATGTATAGTACCTGCATGGAATACATTTTTTTTGTGATTTGCAAAAGAATAAAAGGCACAATACCGTGACTGGAACAATACTCAAATAACCCGCACATAGGAGAGAGGAGCTTATGACGAAGTTTCCGTCCGACTTCGACCATTTACAAGTCACACCCCTCAAAGGAGGTTCTTTGACGTTGGTAAAAGGCTCTTGGTCTAGGGAATTGGATGTTTACTCAAGTTCCCCGAATTGAGCCTGAATGCCTTCCATCCCCCCCCCCATGCGCTGTATAATCCTACGGGTTTAGCGCTCCCTCATGATTATAATTATAACTGTCAGATTTGTAAATGGTCCAGTCGGACCGATACGTCACCATAAGTTTTTCCTTTATTCGAGATCTCTGCGTCATTTTCAAAATAAAAAGGAATATTAATAGAAACTTAAAATAAGTATAATTCACTAAGGAGTGAGGCCGAAAAATTATGAAAATCAGATATTGGCCGATAACCGAGGGTCTGTACTGAAACCTTTCTATATACATATTACGTATGTTAGGCATAAAAATAAATCAAAGGATAATGGGTAAACTGTATATATCGTGTGAGGAAGAAAATGTGAAGTATAATGCGCATTAACATAAGAGAACAATTTACAAGATTAAAGCAAGAGTTATCACTCGAAAATTATGTGGATAATATGATAACGAGAGAGGAAGATTTTAATGAACAGTGATTAAAGAAAAGAAGTGGATCAGATGGTATATCACCATGGTAACCGAAAGAGGGACCAGAGGAACTTAATCACACTTCTTCGAAAGTAAGATAAAAATAGAATAGGAAATTTTGTGATAATATACAAAATTTTTGAAATGATCCGCTAGAAAACAAGTCAGTCTCACTAATTAACATGATAGTCAAAAACATTGTTTAAAAATATTTAAAAGTAGAATGAATACAGAAAATATGAAAATATTCATATTGAGGAAAAATATGGATATTAGTCAGCAAAATCTTGCATTTCTAATCTGCCGAGTTATTATATCAGTTATGCAAATAGAACAAGAACAAAAACGATGGACTGATGGTATTTTTATGCAAAAATACTCTCTGATAGCGACACCTCAGAAAGTATTGCTCGAATTGCAAAATGAGAAAAAAATCTGTGTTTTAGACAAGTTTTGGTACTCACGAAATCGGAATGACACGCATGCAATTGTGTTATTACGATTTCTTGAGTCATGACGGCGGCTTCGAGGTGAGTTGGACTCCAGCTCGCCAGAGTCATCCTGGTGTGGAGTTCCTCTATAAAAACTATTTTTGTTTACAGTAATGGCCACACTAACATTCCTCTCGTGTATAGAAATATAAGTAGCTGGATGGTTTTTATTAGGCTGGTATGGACTAGTGGTTGTGGCATGCAAAGAGTACGTAACCTTTATTCGGCGCATGTACACACCCTCATTTACAGGCTATCTCCCCCAACCAGCGAACCAGGTTGCTAAGAGTTGATGATGGGGCCCCGTCGTTCAACTAGTGACCAGGTTCTAGCCAATAAGAAGATGGTTTTGGCAATCGCAGAGGTTATGTGGGTACCACTCTCCTGTCTGCCCTTGTCATTCCCATTCTAGAGCTGGTTGAAGCACGGTTTGCTATCTTGTGGCTTCTATTCTGCCTTGCTTACCGTGGAGTGCACTATACTTATCACTGTACATAGTGTACATATTGCTGTTCTAAATTGGTGAAGGATAATATAAGTCTAAACTTTTTCTGCTGTGTTTATTTTGCTCCCATTACACCCAGGATAACAGGCCATTTGGAATCCTGGGTTGTAATAGTGGTTAACTCACTTGCCTTCGAATTTTAGGACTTCCTTGCCAGGGTTCTATCACTACCTGTATTGTGATTTTATAAGCATTTGTACCATATAAAGTGTTGTAGAATGAGAGATATTGCCGACAAATATCGCAGAAAGACCTTTGTTACAGAGGTAGCCTTTAATATATAAAACCATTTTGATCATATAGTTTGATTTATCAAGTCATGACTTGATAAATCCAATTATGCAAACAAAATGTTCTGGCGAAACGTATATAATAAAGAGTTTTTTTGAACTACGCGTCTTTCTGCCATTAATAAAGGACTACCTGGAGGGTTTTCCGGAAATCATCGCCGTTGCGGCCCGGTCCACGACCAGGCCTCCCGGTGAATCAGGGCCTGATCAACCAGGCTGTTACTGCTGGCCTCACGAGACCAACATACGAACCGCAAAGCGTATTATCCGGTACCGAATTTAGTATCTGTCCAGCTCCCTCTTCAAGGCAGCCAGGGGTCTATTGGTAATTACCCTTATGGCTGTTCAACAGTTTTGGGCCCCGGACACTTATTGTGTTTTTTCTTAGTGTACCAGTGGTGCCCCTATTTTTGACTGACTATTTTGCATCGTCTTCCTAGTCTTTTGCTTTCGTAGGGAGTGATTTTTGTATGTAGATTAGGGACCATTCCTTCTATTATTTTCCAAGTGTAGATATCTCTCGCCTGCACTGCCTAAGAACTCTTAATTTCTCGCAAGATAAGTTATAAAAAATAAATAGATTAACGAAGCATTGTCTTACGTCTGTAATATTCCGATGGTTTGTAGTGTTGTCCACTGCATCAACCTTGTCGGAAGAGGGGTGAGGGAAGGACACTCTATCATAACCAACTTATCAGTAGGTTAATATAAGGGAGTCACACCAATGCAACTGCCATGTCAGGAGGCAGATATGGGGTAATCATATCCTTGTGCTAGGCTTGTCAGATGGGTATGGGAGCATTCACACCCATGCTCCAGCTTCGCCAAGGCATGGGTATGGGTTATTCACACTCATGCGTCGGAGGATACAGCCTTCCGCACCTGCCTTGTCAGAAGGCAGGAATTGTGGCAAACCTACACCCATCTTGTCAGGAGGCTGGTGAATGTATGTTAATTTCTGGCTCCATGTCATGAAAGGATCCGTTTCTTTTGAACAAATTTTTGTATAAAAGTTATGTAGCTCCTTATATATATATATATATATATATATATATATATATATATATATATATATATATATATATATATATATATATATATGCAATAAGATCACAGTAAACAGGTGATTTTAGAATATGCAAAACAACCACTGTGAAAGAATAGAGAAATTCCAAGCGCTTTCGTGACTACTCACATTATCAAGGAACAATGAAAGTAAAGCATCAAAGGAAGGTATATAAAGGGGTAGCCCACACCTCACTATCAGATCCCACAACAACTGACGCGAGACAGCAGGCCCGCCGGCCGAACTAGACAGGTCCTTCACTCAACCCACCAACAAACTATTCTACCCAAGAAATAAGAAATTTAAAAAAATATTTGTCCAATGTATTATAAAATTCTTCTCAAATTCTATTAATTATAAATGAATCTAATTTATATAAACCAAAGGAAATATTCATATTATTGTCAAAACTGCTTTTTATGAAACAAGATTCAATTATATTCCTGTCGACCATGGACTTGCCTTATACTACTTTCTCAACTTTTTGAAAATCAATTGGATGGTTAAAATCTCTCACATGAATAAATAGAGCATTGGAATCTTGTCCAGTTCTAATGCTATATTTACGATGTTTTAATCTTAGTTCGAGATTTTTACCAGTTTGACCGTAATAAACTTTATCGCAAATTTTACAAGGAATCTTAGACACATCCATCAGCATTTTGGGGGGAATTCTTTATCAAAAGTTTTTTTTAATGTATCAAGATTTTTTAATACAACTTTAATATTAAAAGTCTTAAGAAGAGAAG
>NC_091367.1:17046419-17086419 GCF_038502225.1 Cherax quadricarinatus
TTGGCATCTGTAATAACTTAATACTGTATTACTTGGCATCTGTAATAACTTAATACTGTATTACTTGGCATCTGTAATAACTTAATACTGTATTACTTGGCATCTGTAATAACTTAATACTGTATTACTTGGCATCTGTAATAACTTAATACTGCATTACTTGGCATCTGTAATAACTTCTCCCAAAGTATTTTCAGTGAGAGATTTTTATGACTCACGAAATCGTAATGACACGATGGCAAGCAAACCATAGCACGGGCGGGGTTAGAACCCTCGATCAGAGAGTCTCAAAATTCCAGCGATTGATATATAAAACTATCATGATAGTTTTAGTTAAGTATCAGATGACATGGTGCTAATGTCAAGATGAAGTTTAACTTTGAGGATAATTTTTTTTTTATATTTTATTTAAAACATCATAAATACAAGGCTGCTTAAAAATTAAATAGCATCACCATACATAATCTATAGAGTACAACGAGGTACACACCATAAATACCAGAAAAAAAATCTTTGTAACTAATACAAATAGATATGTACGACAAACACACCATAAAATGCATACGTACATTTCACTAAACACACACAATACCAAAAGATATAACTGTTTGCGTAACAAATATAACACTGGTGGAAACCCCACTTAACCCATTATAACCTACATGCACATCATACAAACATGTTACATTGATGTTTAAACAATGTTATGTAATTTGCATACAAAATATACAATTGATTATAGAAATTCAAACTTAAACACAAATTCAATGATTTACTCTAACACAAATTCATTAACATAATAAATATTATATAAATTGACGATCATATTAATCGTCAGCAATTTCCATCCATTCCATAAGTGTTCAATCTTGATACCTGTGAACTACGTTTGAATCACAAACAAAAATCATAATGTTGCTACATATTTATAGGATACAATTGGTGACTCACAGACTAGATTGAACAGTAACAGGGAAGAGATAAAACATGCATATATATATATATATATATATATATATATATATATATATATATATATATATATATATATATATATATATATATATATATATTACATATATATACATATATATATATTACATATATATACATATATATACATATATATATATATATATATATATATATATATATATATGCATGTTTATATACCCAAATATCTGGACCTCCGTAACACAATCAAAAACAAAACTAAGAAAACTAGTGACTCAAGAATACAACGAGTCTTTACACAAAGGAAGCATCAAAAACTTAACAAATATATAAAGGCACCCCAGTCATTTTGTACACAAAAAGGTACAATAAGTAACCCTAACCCCTGAATCTACAACCACACATTCATAACAACTAAAATACATTCATGCCCAAACTCATATTCACGCAACTCACCCGTTCCCGAAGAGACGAGCCAGCTATTGCCCACTGACCTACACGACAACTTATCCGGCATGCCCGTATATTTATCACAGATTCGAAAGGGTTTCAAGAGTGAGCCTTTTATAACCGTCCGAAAAACCCTTATCCCACCTCCTCCCATACAATTCCCTATTCCTACACATTGTACGATAAAACGTTATTGCAAGGACACGCCTTCGCACCTCACTGACCCCTTTCCCCCGCATTACCCACGAAATATAAATGTAATCCACGATAATATAATCTAAAGCCCGTTCAACGTCCTGGTCTAATCCACCGATGTCGAGACTTAACGCACGCAGGACCTGCACTCCTCTGCCTCCCACCCTCTGTACCACCCTACCCAACCAACTCCTGACATCTTCTGAACCTTCGCAAAAATAGATAACGTGAAAAGCCGTGTCTTCCCCACCACAAAACCCACACCCGCCTCCCTCCACGACTCTTCTGGATCGTAGTATTGCCCCTGACGGCAATATACCATGTAAAAAACGAAACATGACTTCACGCACCCTAGGCCGTAATTTCAACTTACTAAATCGGAGCCATATATTTTCCCACGAGTACATGGGTAACAAACCTTCTACTGGAGCTGCGCACGTACCCCCAAGTAACCTACTTAAAACCCTTATGCGAATGCTCCTCCGTTCCTTTACCATCAACAAAGCTCGTAGTACAATCTCACATTCCCTTAACTCCATTCCCCTATACCACTTTTTCACCCTAGTATATACTTGGTCCATATTTCCCGCCATCACACCCACACGCCAAAGCTCCCACTTTAGAAAAGCACATTTCACCCTACGCTTTAAGTCCAACAATCCCAAACCTCCTCGACGTACAGGTAACATAACAACCTCACGTTTTAACCAATCACACCTCGATCCCCACAGAAAGGTAAATACTCTTCTCAATATTCCATTGATCGCTGTTCCTGTAATTGGGAATACAGCCGCAACGTGCCACACCTTACTATACAATAAAACGTTAACAACGATCACACGTTGGGCCAGAGTGAGATGTTGGGGCCTCAAAACACCCAGACGACCAATGACCTTTTCCAACGTCCTTACTGAATTTTCCTCCCGCGCCACATCCAAATCGTCTCTATAAATAATACCGCAAATCTTTAATGACATCGCAGTTGTGTTAACCACGTTACAGCTCACCATTCCACCCCCTTTCCAGGTACCCAACCCCATGATCATCGACTTTTCACTATTTACCTTCATACCCGTGGCACGTTCAAACACACGCACATCTTCCAACCCTTTCATAGACATTCGTTCACACACCAAAACAGTCGTATCATCCACATAACCTATTAATGCCGGCCAACAATCCCCTTCCCCTACCCCACCCCCACCCCGGGAACTAACTGTGCTCTCAACCATCCTGTAAAAGGGATCCTGAAAACACGCAAATAAGATCTGTGACATAGGGCACCCTTGTCTTAAACCTCTACCCATCTCAAAGTCCGTCCCCATACACCCATTTATTTGTACCCTCATCTTTGCCCCCTTATACAGTGTGTTTACCCACCCAACTATTTCTTCTCCATAACCCTGTCTCCGAAGAATGCTCTGCAGTGCACCCCTTTCCACTCTATCATAGGCGGCCCGCCAGTCCAAGGCCAGTCAAGCCGCCCCCTCCCCTCCCCCCTTTGACTCCACAAAACTTCTTATAAGCCCGGCAACCCATACTGCGATGGCGAAACGACCCTCCCCACCACGCATTTTACCCTATTACCCAAAATTTTTGCGAAAACCTTATAGTCTGCACAGAGCAACGATATCGCCCTATGCTTCCCAAGGTTTGGCTGCCCTTTGCCTTTCGGGACCAACACCACAACTGCCGTATTCTGCTTATCCCCTAACGTACCCTTCTCCTTCATACAATTTAATAATCTTACCATGAACTTCCCAATCAACTCCCAATGCTGCAAATAAAATTCCACCGGTAAACCATCAATACCCGGGGCCTTCCCCTTCCTCATTCCGTGTAAAGCAATTTCAATTTCCTCCTCAGTAATAACCCCACCCAAAGCCTTCCTATCACTGTGACCCAAAATGCACTTAGCATACGTGCACACCTTACTTAATTCCACTTCATCCACGCCACTACTAGTCCAGTGTTTTTTATACCATGTATCCGCATATGCACTCATAGCTTTTGTGTTTCGTATCACTTGACCTGCTCTATGGATTCCCATCGTCTCATTTACCTCCAAGCTCGGGATTGCCGTCAGCGCCTGCTTTTGCTTTTGTTGTCTCAACACACACGCGGATGGCCTGTCTCCCCACAAAACTTCTTCTAATCCTGCTTGCACCCGCACCGCTTGAAACCGCTCATTATGCAACGTTCGCAAGCTCTCTTTTATGTCTACAATCTCGTCCATGGGGTAAACACCACCAACCGATCCCTGCCCATAACAACTTCGTAATCGATCCTCTAAATATTTCGCTAGCCCATATTTTAAAGTGTTTATACGCCTACCCTCCCTCACGTAAAAGGATTTTATCCTTTCCTTTGCCACCGAGTCCCACCACGTTACAATGTCTTCCACCTCCTGAGCTTCCCTTGAAAGCTCATTCCATAGCATAGAAAAACCCTCCAACCCTTCCTCATCACTTAACACACTAATATTTAATTTCCAATAATTCTTATAAATTTCGGCCATTCCCTCCCACCCTACCTCCACTACAACTGCCCTGTGATCTGACAAGACCGTCTCCACCGTATTAAAAGACTTTACAACTACTCCCTGCGAAATATACACTCTGTCTAACCTTGCAGCATATCCCCTTCTGATAAAAGTATATTCTGTTTCCCACACCCCTCCCCCAAACACATCTCTTAACTTAATATCCCTCAACAAATCTCTGAGAGGTGCAGACACATGCCCAGCCCCTTTGGGTTCGACGTCAGCCGCCCTTATGACACAGTTCCAGTCACCCCCCACTATCGCTACTTCCGGAAGACCACGCAAAAAATAGACAAGGTCCTCACACACAAAATCCGTTCGAACCTTCGTGTCATTCTCCGCAGGGGCATAGACACTTACCAAGGATACACGCTTTCCCATCCAAGTCCCATCCACTCGAAACACCCTCCCCCCACCCCCCTCACATCTCTGCAACACCCTCCCCCCACCCCCCTCACATCTCTGCAACACCCTCCCCCCACCCCCCTCACATCTCTGCAACACAAACGGGCTCGTCTCTTTTATTAAAAGACCCACACCACCTTTCAAACGGATAGTTGGCAGGGTCAGTACTGTATAACCTGCAACCTGCAACACTTCTTCTTCTTTGAAATTGTGTTCTTGAAGGAACAGAACATCAATTCTATGTTTGCTAAGAAAACTGCTCAACCAATCTCTCTTTAATCTAGTACACAAACCGTTAACATTAGCAGTCATACACCTAAGGCCTGTTATATTTTCCACCCTTTCCTCTTCTCCTCCCGTGGTTCACCACTTGATTTGTTACGTCTATGTGTCTTCTTTACAGTACCTTCCCATTCGCCTCCCTTCTTGCGATGGCGTCCCTCCTGACTCCCCCCCCCCTCCCCACCCCTCCCCTCACCCATCCTCTCAGTTTTTTTTCCAGTCCTCTGTGCCGGCGTCAGTACGTCATCCGAATCTGACGTAGCTGCCCGTGTCCTCGTAACGTTCTTATCCTCCATGTCAAGATCCGAGGAAGCCTCACGGTGTACCTCAACATCCACCTCACAATGAGGTATGAAGTCTCCCGATGTCCCAGTCTCGTCGTCCTTCTGCCGAGTCTCATATTGTTGACAATCCGGACTCAAAGTCTCCAGCTACGTCTTCCGGAGACGGAGCTTCCACCACTTGCGGTGACAAGGTCCTTAAAACTTCGTCTAAATCCTCACCTATACTCAACACGTCATGCCGGGGTACCAATCCAGCAGATGGTATCGGCAACGACTCAGGTGCAGGGAGCTGAGGGGAGGACTCACTCTCATTTCGAAAAGCCTGGTCCACCATCTCACTCCACAAACGACCACGCCCTTCCTCTGACGAACGATGCTCACCTTCATCACGTGTGACTGGGGCTACTTCTTCTTGCACAGGTTTGGTCACGCGTCTGTTCTTTTCGCATGCCGCCGCTGTGTGGTCATACTCTCCACAAATGCGACACGTACGCCGCTGTCCAGGATATAAAACCATTACCTGTGTCCTAAAATCTTGAAGATACACATATGACGGTATGGGTTGACGCAACGTCATCTTAAGGCTGAATGTACCTTCCGGCATACCTGCGTAGGCACCCATTATCCACTTACCTTGCTGGGCAGAGTGCACAGTTCCATATTTCTCAAAGACGTTTCTGATGTCAGCTTTGTTCGCCTCGAAGGGGACATTCCGCAACTTTATCCAAGTATAATATCGAGACACGTCCACCAGTCTCACACGCACAGCAGGCGTAACGTCAAAACACACATCTTGAAAGCGCCTAACCACCGATTCATAAACTGTCGCAGCAAGCAGTTTCACAAATACTCTATGCGCTCCGTTCAGCGCTACCCCATACAATTCACCATCTTGCATGCCGTATGTCTCCCTGATTATCTTGGGTAAGAGTATTTGAGCTGAACTAGGTGTAATCGCACCTCGAAGTAGTTCAATACCAATATTATTAACGCGTCTGCGATGACAAACCGCCATCTTAACACCAGTAATTTCCCAGCGGTGTCAACAGAGACACAACAACACCTCCTCGTACCACTGCTGTCAGGTTACTGAGGAGCGTCAGGCAAGGGGGTCTACACAGCCCAAGAGCGATGCAGACAATAAATTAGAGACTTTTACAGTTTATGGTGTGCGTCGAGTATGTTACAGTTTATGGTGTGCGTCGAGTATGTTACAGTTGATTCAGCGTTCTTACACACTCATTCGTACAGCATCAGTTTGGAGCCCACACCTAGCCAAGCATGTAAGGAAACTATAGAAAGTGCAAAGGTTTGCAACAAGATTAGTCCCGGAGCTAAGGGGTATGTCCTACGAGGAGAGGTTAAAAGAAATCTACCTGACGACACAGGAAGACATGAGAGATAAGGTGGATATGATAGCGACATATAAAATACTGAGAGGAATCGACAAGATGGACAGACCCAGGATGTTCCAGAGATGGGACTCGCCAACAAGGGATCACAGTTGAAAGTTAAAGACTTAGATGAATCACAGGGATGTTAGGAAGTATTTCTTCAGTCACAGAGTTGTCAGTAAGTAAAATAGTCACGGTAGTGATGTAGTGGAGGCAGAATCCATACATAGCTTTAAGAAGAGGTATGATAAAGCTCATGGAGCAGCAAGAGTGACCTAGTAACGACCAGTGAAGAGGCGGGGCCAGGGGCTGAGACTCGACCCCTGCAACCACAACTAGGTGAGTACAGCTAGGTGAGTACTCCCTTCGATCCTCCAAACTGGCAGTCAGGTTAGAGTAGTTTGTATTAGGAGTCCCAGATACTGTGATTCCTTGTTCAGTTCTAACATCGACCAGCTGGGTGGGGCAGATGCTCACTAAGGCTTGTCGAGTATCCTTGAGTACGGTAGATGAATGGTTCAGAGAACCGACATGTTGATAAATTAGACACATGTGCAACTCTTGGGTATCTTTATTGAGGAAACGTTTCGCCACACAGTGGCTTCATCAGTCCATACATAGGAGAAACTTGAAGAACAGGAGGAGAATGAGGTAATCAGTCCCTCAACCTTGAGTCGATGTGTTCAGTCCATCAATCTTGAGTAGAATACGGCAGATGAGCGGAGAAGCAGCTTATAAACCGTATGGCAGGAGAGGTGCAGCAGTCATAGGTGGTGTCACATTTGTTCAATGTGGAAGTTGGGATCTTAATACTTAGGAATTCTTCGCTTGCCTAATTCTTGGGCACAACCTACTTCCACATTGAACAAATGTAACACCACCTATGACTGCTACACCTCTCCTGCCATACGGTTTATAAGCTGCTTCTCCGCTCATCTGCCGTATTCTACTCAAGATTGATGGACTGAACACATCGACTCAAGGTTGAGGGACTGATTACCTCATTCTCCTCCTGTTCTTCAAGTTTCTCCTATGTATGGACTGATGAAGCCACTGTGTGGAGAAACGTTTCCTCAATAAAGATACCCAAGAGTTGCACATGTGTCTAATTTATCATCCTTAAGTACACTTACATTACGTACAATATTGGTCTATCCTGAGGTGAAAACCATCTTTTGTGATTGTTTTTCCTCTCTTGCTCGTTATTATTCAGTCGATTTATTGCTCATTTTACATATTTTAAACATTGATAAAAGAATTTTATGGGTAATGAAGCTTATACCTTTCATATTTGCCTTTGCCTTTATTTGTGTTGTTCTTTATCTGGAGTCTTGATTTACGGCTAAATAAAAAGGGCCTTTATTTGTTTTCCTGTGTTCGTAATATGAGATGTCTGTCGTGAAGTAATTTTTGTTTTGCTACGTTGCATTGCGCTGTCCTGTTACATTGTATTGTAATGTCCTGCTATATTGCACTGGGCTGCCCTACTACGTTTCATTGCGTTGTCTTGCTTATTTTTCTGTTAAATTGTTACAACTACAATGCATTGAGAGTATTACTACTGTGTGGTACTTGTTAATGGTGCTTCCTGGACAGTTTGGTGATGGCATGTACTTTGCAGTCTTTATCCAGACTCTCTCTACAACACTGCGGGCGTATTGCTCGTTGTATTGGGATTGAATATCGTCGTAGGTTAACTGCTGAAAAGCTTCGTGAACTAATTCGTAACAAGGTAATGGCTGAATTAGCCAGCATGTTTGTTGCGTAGGGAGCTCGTGTAAGTCTCCGCTCCCCACTTTCTTCCGTTCTTCATAAAGGTGCCGATCATACTCCTGAATGTTCGCTTGATAATGCGCCAGTCGCAGGGGTGCTTTTGCAAAGGAACAATATTATAGGAAGAAAGAGGGGAGACAACACCGTACCACCTGTAATGAATGTTTTAATGTGAAAAAGTCTGCGTCCTTGATACCTCGTTTGAGTAGGAGCTGGAAGAGTTTTTCGAATCAATCGAGAATGAGACTTGAGCACTGTAATAGCCAGTTGAGCGCTGGGAAGCACTTGTTCACACGGCATTGAATGACAGAGCACGAACATTCACTTCTATCGTATTTGAAAAAGTGATTAGTGCTTAGTGCACATCAGTATTCCCGCTAAATACGAGAGCTACAACAGGAACATGAACAGAAGTAAACCTGGGCAATACAGTGCAGATTCTATAGGCTCCAGCCAAACTTTTTATAAAATAGTACCATGTAGCTGGAGTCTTGAATATCTGCGATATGGTACAATCAATTTTGTCAGATAACTTCCTTGAGTCTGTAAGGCCATCCTGGACGATGATACGTTGACTACAGCTGGAAATAGTAACATGTAGCTGGAGTCTTGAATATCATCGATATGGTACAATCAATTTTGTCAGATAACTTCCTTGAGTCTGTAAGGCCATCCTGAACGATGATACGTTGACTACAGCTGGAGGAAGCAAAGTTGATAGATACTTTAGAAGCTAACAAGCACAGTTAGAGAAAAGTTTCTCAACTGTTTCTGCTGTGCAGAAATATCTGAAAACTCAGACGTTTTAAACAGAGAAGTGGAGGGCATTCTTATGAATAAATTACTGCAACTTGTAACGACGATGGTGATTTGTTGAAAAAAAAAATAATTGACGATAGTTTCTACGAATCTATGAAAAAACATACGAATGCACACATAAATTACCTTTCGAATATTACATCTCAAATCATAAAACGATTGAAATAATTTTAAAGATAACCGAATATATTGTAAGATGACAGTTCAGTAATGGTCATACATCAGATACATCACCGCACACTAAGAATAACTTTCACTGACGCGTTGGCTGAATGTGTGACGCTCGCTCTATACAATCATTTCTTAAAGAGTATTTGTAGTTTAATATGAATGAAAATAGCGCTGTAATAATCAAGGTGTGTTGTAAAATAAGCTATGTTGTAGCTATTTTTTATGTTATTATTTGTCAAATAAATACTGATGCTTGTGTTCTTGCATTTCCTGTCCAGCCACTTTGTTGGACGGGGAATTAATATATATATATATATATATATATATATATATATATATATATATATATATATATATATATATATATCCTAGGTAGTAGGTTGGTAGACAGCAACCGCCCAGGGAGGTACTACCGTCCTGCCAAGTGAATGTAAAACTGAAGCCTGTAACTGTTTTACACGATGGTAGGATTGCTGGTGTCTTTTTTTTTTTCTGTCTCATACACATACAAGATTTCAGGTATGTCTTGCTACTTCTACTTACACTTAGGTCACACTACACATACATGTACAAGCATATATATACACACCCCTTTCGGTTTTCTTCTATTTTCTTTCTAGTTCTTGTTCTTGTTTATTTCCTCTTACCTCCATGGGGAAGTGGAACAGAATTCTTCCTCCGTAAGCCATGCGTGTTGTAAGAGGCGACTAAAATGCCGGGAGCAAGGGGCTAGTAACCTCTTCTCCTGTATATATTACTAAATGCAAAAGGAGAAACTTTCGTTTTTCCTTTTGGGCCACCCCGCCTCGGTGGGATACGGCCGGTGTGTTGAAAGAAGAATATATATATATAATATATATATATATATATAATGTATATGTATATATATATATATATATATATATATATATATATATATATATATATATATATATATATATATATATATATATATATATATATATATATATATATATATATATATATATATATATATATGTCGTGCCGAATAGGCAGAACTTGCGATCTTGGCTTAAATAGCAACGCTTATCTTGCCATATAGGACAAGTGAAAATTTGTGTATGCAATAATTTCGCCAAAATCATTCTGAACCTAACGAAAAAAAATATATTTCACTTCGTTTGTTTAGTATTAAATTATTGTAAACAAATCTAAAATATATTTAGTTGGGTTAGGCTAAAATAAATTGTTCTTGTTATAATAAGGTTAGGTAAATTTTCTAAGTTCCTTTTGGTGCAAAATTATATTTTTTTACATCAACATTATTAATGAAAAAAATATATCTTTAAACGTATAAGAGAAAATTTTAGAAAGGACTTAATTTTAAATGAGTTCTTGCTAATTGACCAGTTTTACGTATTCGGCACGACATTATATATAATATATATATATATATATATATATACTATATATATATATATATATATATATATATATATATATATATATATATATATATATATATATATATATATATACTATATATATATATATATATATATATATATATATATATATATATATATATATATATATATATATATATATATATATATATATATATATATATATATTATTTTTATTTTAGTTTTTCATTAGCACATCGGCCGTTTCCCACCAAGGCAGGGTGGCCCGAAAAAGAAAAACTTTCATCATTCACTCCATCACTGTCTTGCCAGAAGGGTGCTTTACACTACAGTTATAAAACTGCAACATTAACACCCCTCCTTCAGAGTGCAGACACTGTACTTCCCAACTCCAGGACTCAAGTCCGGCCTGCCGGTTTCCCTGAATCCCTTCATAAATGTTACCTTGCTAACACTCCAACAGCATGTCAAGTATTAAAAACCATTTGTCTCCATTCAATCCTATCAAATACGTTCACGCACGCTTGCTGGAAATGAAGCCCTTGTCACACAAAACCTCCTTTACCCCCTCCCTCGAACCTTTCCTTGGCCGACCCCTACCCCGCCTTCCCTCCACTACAGATTTATACACTAAGTAATTCTGTGTCGTTCCATTCTCTTTACATGTCCGAACCACCTCAACATCCCCCTTCCCTTAACCCTCTGGAAAATAGTTTTGGTAATCCCACACCTTCTCCTAATTTCCAAACTACGAATTCTCTGCATTATATTCACACCACACATTGCCCTCAGACAAGACATCTCTACTGCCTCCAGCCTTCTCCTCGTTGCAACATTCATCACCCATGCCTCGCACCATACAAGAGTGTTGGTACAACTATTCTCTCATACATTTCCCTTTTTGCTTCCACGGACAAAGTTCTTTGTCTCCACAGACTCCTAAGTGCACCACTCACCCTTTTCCCCTCATCGATTCTATGATTCACCTCATCCTTCATAGACTCATCTGCTGACACGCCCTCTCCTAAATATCTGAATACATTCACCTCCTCCATACTCTCTCCCTCCAATCTGATATCCAATATTTCGTCACTTTCAATTTTCTTCTTTTACATGCCCTACCAAATTCATCCACCAATCTCTGCAACTTCTCTTCAGAATCTTCCAAAAGCACAGTGTCATTAGCAAAGAGCAACTGTGACAACTACCACTTTATGTTAGATTCTTCACCTTTTAACCCCACACCTTTTGCCAAGACCCTCGCATTCACTTCTCTTACAACCCCATCTAAATATATTGAACAACCACGGTGACATCACACATCCTTGTCTAAGGCCTACTTTTACTGGGAAATAATCATTATTATCATAGAACTATAAACCATACCCTTACTCGTATTAATTTTATCACTACATAAATCAGTGCATTTTGCAAGTTGTAAAAAGCTTTTACATATTTCCCGACCCGGAGACCAATCTTCAATCATATTTTTAGGCAGGGAAAGGTACCACCAAAGAGAGCTAATAGTCTGTCCCTCACGATAATAAAATATATTTCGAGAGATTTCTAGGGGTGATAAGGTCTTTCACAAGTTCTGTCACGACGTCTCAGACATTGTGGCCTCTTTAACCTCCTTTACCAACTGAAGAGTCTCATTACACAAATAACCCGCACATAGAAGAGAGGAACTTATGACAACGTTTCGGTCCGACTTGGAGCATTTACAAAGTCACACTTTGTAAATGGTCCAAGTCGGACCGAAAGTCGTCGTAAGCTCCTCTCTTCTATGTGCGAGTTATTTCTATAACGTTCCAGTCACGGTAATGTGCCTTTTTTGTTATTTATGAGTCTCAGTAGATGGTCTGCAAAGTACTAAAATTTTTACATTCAGAAAATTAACAGACTACTATGCACAGGCTACATATTTTTAACACCTGATTATTCAAGTCCATTTTTCTTGTAGGTGAATGTTTGCAATGTAGGACACTAGAAAATGCGTATAAAAACGGTACATTAAAATAATGTCAGTGGACGGGACTTGTTCTCAAACCGGACGCGTATTAGTTCTGGTCAGTTTGAGTAGCCAGGACAGGAGAGGACGAGACAGGACAGGACAGAACAGGACAGGACAGGACAGGTGTGTATTCAATACCGGAAGAGCGGTAGCTGGGTGGCAAAAGGTCGGCAGATTTTTCATTGAGTCCCACTATTTAAGCAACTATTGTAATCCACTGTACTAGTGGGTTTAGGTAATATTTTGAAGGTAGCCTATAGTGCTCGGTACAGGTATATTGGTGTGTTTTATGTAATATGTAGAGGGTAGGTATGTGTAAGTTTACTATTAATATGTTTATATTTTTATAAGTGAATATAATTGCCCTTCCTGATAATTAACATAAGTATTGACCATCTAGTGTATGTAAAGACAGTAGCTTAGCCCCAGGGTGGTGTATCTTGTTTAATATTTTAAATTCCCCTAGACAAGGCTGTTACCCCTAGGAGCCCAGTACATATTTACGTAACGTAATAAATACGTTACAGCGCTTGTGATCAACGAATTCGCAGAGCTTTACTTCAAGCATCTGGGAAGAAAATCCTCCATCTTGTCGCCTGTTTCTCAGCTAAATTAATGCCATACCATAATACCATTTGACCTATCCATAACAGAGGAGGAGGCCCTAGCTCTGGTCATAGCACTGTAGCAATTATTATAATCAAGGGGAAGAGCTAAACTCGTAGAATTATACAGCGACTGTGGGGGGGGGATGTAGAAGGTATTCAGGCTTAATTCAGGGAACTTGAGCATAGATCCAATTCCCTAGATCAAGAGCCCCTCACCAGCATCAAGGAACCTTCCTTGAGGGGCACTGTAGCAATACAATGAGTATAAGTCATCGTCTACACTTGTGGCTCAGGTGTTCAGTGACCATAATCCTCTTACAGGCCTGAAGTCTATATGAAATAAAAACACTAAACTCCAGCCATACATCTGAATCACGGACATCTCTGGATAGGCTAACACGGTGGTTGAGTCACTCTCCGGGGCTTATTAGATTATATTGTGTGCATATGTATTTATTATATTACTGGTTAGGATTAGAGTAATCGTTAGCTTTAACGTTTCTTTTCCCTTGTGTGACCTTCATAATTAATTCATAGGAAATATTTTGTAAAATCCATTTTTATGGCCAAGGGATAAATTGTTCCCATTCCTAAGTGCCTTGAACTTTGACCTTTGTTAGCCCTACTGTCTATTATCCCTCACTATGGCTGTGACTTGCATTCAGACCTATTCCAGAAGAATTACTTTAATTTTATTTTTGTCGAACTCTGCCAGCTGAGTAGGATGGCATGAGAGGAACGGCAGTCCCATTAGCTAGTTCTTTTTTAATTTGTGTCGTGATGGCACTCTACCCACTTCAGGGATGTATTTTCCAGAGCTGTATTGGTGCACTGTAAGTGGAAGTGTGCCGAGTACGTTACAATTTATTTGGTGCTCTACACACACCCATTTGTGAATTTTCTCTAGACCAGCCAAACTGGCCGTCAGCTTAGAATATTTTACATTATGATCCTCAAATATTTTAATTTGCTGTCCAGTTCTAATGCCAACAAATTAGGTGAGAACTTTCCTCTAACCAACTTTTTTACCTTTCACACCTGACTCAGGCGGTCGAGTACACTTACAATACTGATATATCTTGATATATCAAACCAGCTGTTGTGAGTGACTCTCTTGTTCATTCCGTGATTATTCATATTTTAAACATATTGGTGAAGGGAATATATGAGTACTGAAACCTACACCTTTCCTATTTGCTTTTGCCTTTATTTGTCGACATTATTCCTTGTCTGGAGACTTTATTTGCGTCAGGTTCAACAGACCTTAGTGCAACTAATGTGACATTTATTGTCACATTAGTTGCACTAAGGTCTGTTGAACCTGACGCAAATAAAGTCTTTATTACAGACCTTAGTGCGTATGTACCTGTGTTTGTAATGAAGCTATCCAAAATATAGATGTGTTATGTATACAGGTGGACAAATAGAAAAATCTTTGTTTTTATTATTTTCCTGACAAAGATACAATTTCAGCCTCTCGCTTTCCCAGTGATTTACATGTGATCGGACCTTTGTTGATGTAATGACACTTGATCGTTGATGGCTAGATAATCGGTGGATGTATGCTATATAGAGAGCTTAAACAAATTTGTAACACGTTAGTATAAGGGCATCAATAGGCTTCATGATAATGAAAGTACCCACAGAACACTATTCTATATGACTAAGTTGTATTGTAGTCAAGAAAAATAATGGACGAAGATGTTTTAATCTGCCCTTCCGTGCGCGTGTGCGTGCGCGTGTGCGTGCGTGTGTACTCACCTACTCACCTAGTTGAAGTTGCAGGGGTCGAGTCCAAGCTCCTGGCCCCGCCTCTTCACTGGTCGCTACTAGGTCACTCTCCCTGAACCGTGAGCTTTATCATACCTCTGCTTAAAGCTATGTATGGATCCTGCCTCCACTACATCGCTTCCCAAACTATTCCACTTCCTGACTACTCTGTGGCTGAAGAAATACTTCCTAACATCCCTGTGATTCATCTGTGTCTTCAACTTCCAACTGTGTCCCCTTGTTACTGTGTCCAATCTCTGGAACATCCTGTCTTTGTTCACCTTGTCAATTCCTCTCAGTATTTTGTATGTCGTTATCATGTCCCCCCTATCTCTCCTGTCCTCCAGTGTCGTAAGGTGTGTGTGTGTACTCATCTATTTGTACTCACTTATTTGTGGTTGCAGGGGTCGAGTCACAGTTCCTGGCCTAGCCTCGTCGCTAGTCGCTACGAGGTTCACTTTCTCCGTGACCCAAGAACCTTATCGTATCTCCTCTTAAAGTTAAATATGGATCCCGCCTCCACTACTACACTCTCCAGATTGCTTCACTTACTGACCACTCTAAGGCTGAAGAAATACTTCCTAACACCCCTATTATCAAAACCAAGTGCTAAACCCACTAGGGTTATATATCATCCTAACATCCCTATGACTCGTTTAAGTTTTTTAAACTTCCATTTGTGTCCCTTTGTTGCTATATCTCATCTCTAAAACATTCTCTCCCTGTCCACCTTGTCAGTTATTCTCAGTATATAATACGTTATCATGTTTCCCCTATCCCTCCTGTCCTCCATTGTCATCAGGTTGAGTCCCTTAACCTCTTCTCGTAGGATATAACCCTTGCTTCCGATCCTAGTGTTTATGTGTGTGTGTTCACCTATATGTGGTTGCAGGGGTCGAGATTTTGTTCCTGCTTTCGCTTCTAATCTCACTGCTAGCTACATTCTCTACCTCCTACCCTCATGCACTATCGTACCTGATACCACGACATCTTCGTCGAGGTCATTCCACTTCCGGCCGACCCTGATACTTAATATATATTTCCTGGTGTGCCTGTGGCTCCTCTGTTTTTAACCTCCACCTGCGCCCTCGAGTTCCTGTTTCCCGCCTCTCAAACTGTCTACTTTTGTCTGCTCCAACAATTCCTCTGAGTATATTATATGTTATCCTGTCTAACCTAGTTTATTTGTCATCAAATGTCGTTAAATTCAATTCCTTAGCTTCTCCTCGTAGTTCATACCTTAAGTTTTGGAACTAATCTCATTGCATACCTCTGCTCATTCTTCACATTCTTAAGTTGCTTTGTCAGGTGTGGGTTCCATACTAGTGTTGCTTACTCTAGGATAGGCCTGTCATATGTTGTCTGAAAGGCTCGGAATGATTCTGTTGTGATTCTTTAAAACCACTTTTAGATTCGTCAGGATATCATTAGCTGCAGATGTTAACCGGTTATTTCACTGTTTCGAGTGACAGAACCTGGTACAGCGTCATTCACAGTTCCTCTAAGCTCTATCATAACTGTAAATTATGTTAGAGTGAGTGCAGATAAGCATACTATCATCATTCATGGCCTGTACATTGATATTCACCTCATATCACATCTATATATACAAGTCTTAGATAATTTTTACGATTATTTTTAGGATTTGTGCCCAATATTACGTCTTTAAGGCCAAGAGATGTGTGGGATTGTTCGAGTCACTAGTTAGATCTCATGATCCGTCGTTGTATTGTTATTTTACTTTAATTCTAATAAAATTAGTGCAATAATTAAAAATTTTTTTTATTACTGGATAAATAACGTGATATACGAATAACTCAGTCCCAGATTCCTGGATCTCTCCATAAACCTTCCGTCATTTTACATTTTGAAAAATTATTTTACTATATTTCGACTTTTCGGAGTAGGATGAGACATTTTATAAACATTTCATTTTTTAGTTAAAATACGCAAATTATCACACTTTTAATCGAAACTCTTGATATTTTAAGATTTTTCAAACTATTTACTGCTTATCACTAACATGAAAAAAAATTTAGCAAAAAATATATTTGTACCTCATTTACAGCTTACTTATGGGTATGCTAGAAGATCTATTGTGTTAACGTATTAATGTAATTTGTCTTAAAGTTAAACATTGGTTCAAGGGATTGATTAGCGTTCGTGAGATTAAATACTGTTCCCAGTCGCTACAACTCTCTGGTATCTAACTATACTTAGGAGTTTATTATTACTGTAATTAAAAAGAAGCGATAAACTATATTTACGAGTCAGCTGATGATGCATATTATATGTTGTGTTGACAGTCTAAGTGTCAGACTCATTAAATTGTTTACTAAACTGTTTGCTACTGATTACTTGTGACTGCAGTACTATTGTACAGTCACTGTTTATTAATTTTAAAAGGCAGGTGGAGCGTCCTTCCTTATTTCTGGTTCTAATATCTAGTACGTTCTATCTTTCTGTGCATTACACAGGACCCTTTATCTTTTTTTCGGTAAAACACGTATCCAGAACCAAAGAAGTAAACCTTGTGGCCGAGATTAAACCACCCGGCTTCGTCAGGCACAATATAATTTAACAGCTTAGTCTAATAAAACTCAATATACAAATTACTTAATAGGGAAGACAATGGATTTCCCCACTGCCATGCAATACTTATGGACATTCTGCTTTCCTTGATCAACTAGACACAACTTAATCAAGTCACTAATAATGTTCTAAGGAATGGAATAGGGAACTTATCCAATTAATGTTCAAGAAAGGATAATAGAGGACTTTGGGCAGCTTTAAAAAGAGATTGGACAGATATATGAGTGGGAGGGACTGGGTTTGATTGGCGTCATTGGATACGGGAGTAAATTCTTGGGTAGCTTTGGGTAGAGGTCATTTTGATAAGGACCTGCCTTGTATGGACCAACAGGCCTGCTGCAGTGTTCCTCCTTTCTTATGTTCTTACGTTCTTATGAAAAGGGACTCTGGTAAACAACTCAGTAACGTCAAAACTTACCAGTGTAAAGTCACTAGAAATGTTTAGATTCTGCAATTTATCATCGAGGTCTTTTTATGCTGCCTTCCGAGATATTACCTAGCATTAGTGTTAACACTTTACTAAGCATTTAGACAAGTTATATGCTGTAGACCTCACTGAACTAGCAATTGTCTCGCTGGAAAGCCTAGTTTATGCGTCTTAATGAAGCCGTACGTATAAGTGAGTGTAGCAGATCTATCTGCCAACTGTTTGATCAATTCCTCATTAACTCTCAGTAGTTCATTAAACCTAATGTTGACCTGGTCTTGGGGATTCTTATCAAGGGAACATAGGTTTATCTATCTTCAAATAATTTATTAATTTTCCTACTATAATCCTTCTTGTCTACAATTATTACGTGTTACGCTTTTTTTGGCTGCGTAACGTAAATAAAAGTCGTGGCTCCTGAAGGGTAAATAAACAACATGCTATGTCCCTAGGGGCATGGAATTATTTAAAATAGAAAAAGAAACCAGTCTATGGGCCAGCTTGTACCTTCACATTAAATGTGGAACGTTAATTAGTCAATGTTATATATATATATATATATATATATATATATATATATATATATATATATATATATATATATATATATATATATATATATATATATATATATATATATATAATGTCGTGCCGAATAGGCAGAACTTGCGATCTTGGCTTACATAGCAACGTTCATCTTGCCATATAGGACAAGTGAAAATTTGTGTATGCAGTAATGTCGCCAAAATCATTCTGAACCTAACGGAAAAAAATATATTTCACTGTTATTGCTTAGTATTAAATTATTGTAAACAAATCTAAAATATATTTAGTTGGGTTAGGCTAAAATAATTTGCGCTTGTTATAATAACGTTAGGTAAGTTTTCTAAGTTCCTTTTGGTGCAAAATTATAAATTTTTAAATCAACATTAATGAAAAAAAATATGTCTTTAAACATATAAGAGAAAATCTTAGAAAGGGCTTAATTTTAAATGAGTTCTTGCTAATTGACCAGTTTTACATATTCGGCACGACATATATATATATATATATATATATATATATATATATATATATATATATATATATATATATATATATATATATATATATATTATACAACCTACAATCTACTCTACTACAACCAACATCACCATACACCAGTTCACATTTACCCAGTACTCACATTAGCTCACTAGCACACTGCTACTAGTGAGACAAACAAAATATATAAACATTTATAAAACAGAGTGGATTTTAAAACCCCCTTCCCCTTTCTGCCGGTCTGTCTACCAGCAGGCAAAAACACCATACAAGTACTCTCCCAGCGCTTAAGCAGGCCTCTTTACACTACGGCCTTACAGGTAAACAGCAGAGCACTTAAAACAATAAAATAACCTAGGGTAAAAGCTTACCAAAAAAAAAAAAAAAACCACGTACTCACACCAAAGCCTAACCATAACAACTCCTCCCCGCCGCCGCTTTTCTCGTACTAGCACACACACACACTCACACACACACACACACCCTCTTGCTCTCTCTCTCTTGCTCTCTCTCTCTCTTGCTCTCTTGCTCTCTCTCTCTCTCTCTTGCTCTCTCTCTTGCTCTCTCTCTTGCTCTCTCTCTCTCTTGCTCTCTCTCTCTCTTGCTCTCTCTCTCTCTCTTGTTCTCTCGCTCTCTCGCTTTCTCTCTTGTTCTCTCGCTTTTGCTGTCTCTCTCTCTCTTGCTCTCTCTCTCTCTCTCTCTTGCTCTCTCTCTTGCTCTCTCTCTCTTGCTCTCTCTCTCTCTTGCTCTCTCTCTCTCTTGCTCTCTCTTGCTCTCTCTCTCTCTTGCTCTCTCTCTATCTTGCTCTCTCTCTCTCTTGCTCTCTCTCTCTCGCTCTCTCTCTCTCTCTCGCTCTCTCTCTTGCTCTCTCTCTCTCTTGCTCTCTCTTGCTCTCTCTCTCTCTTGCTCTCTCTCTTGCTCTC
Organism: Cherax quadricarinatus; assembly: GCF_038502225.1. Lineage (NCBI taxonomy): Eukaryota > Metazoa > Arthropoda > Malacostraca > Decapoda > Parastacidae > Cherax > Cherax quadricarinatus. The sequence continues at coordinate 17,066,455 of NC_091367.1, forward strand.
TCTCTTGCTCTCTCTCTCTCTTGCTCTCTCTCGCTCTCTTGCTCTCGCTCTCTCTCTCTTGCTCTCTCTCTCTCTCTTGCTCTCTCTCTCTCTTGCTCTCTCTCTTGCTCTCTCTCTCTCTCTTGCTCTCTCTCTTGCTCTCTCTCTCTCTCGCTCTCTCTCTTGCTCTCTCTCTTGCTCTCTCTCTCTCTTGCTCTCTCTCTCTCTGTCTCTCTCTCTCTCTTGCTCTCTTGCTCTCTCTCTCTCTCTTGCTCTCTCTCTTGCTCTCTCTCTTGCTCTCTCTCTCTTGCTCTCTCTCTTGCTCTCTCTCTCTCTCGCTCTCTCTCTTGCTCTCTCCCTCTCTTGCGCTCTCTCTCTCTTGCTCTCTCTCTCTCTTGCTCTCTCTCGTCCCCATTTTCCCTTCTAACTCTCCCCTCTCCTACACTTAAAAAAAAAAAAAAAAAAAAAAAAAAAAAATGGTGGGGACTCGCAGGAACCAAGGATCAGATGAGAATGGTTCGGGTAGGGAGGAGTGGATGGAGGAGCAGTGGAAAAGGATGGAACAAGAGTGGGAGAGAAAATTAGGAGAGCTTTCTGAAAAAATGGAGAAAGAGCTCTCTGTGAAATTGGAAAGGAGGTTGGAGCAGGAAACAAAGAATTGGGAGGCACAAGTCGAAACTGCAGTAGCCAAGATAAGGGTCCTAGAAGTTGAGATAAATAGGCTGGAGCGAGTTACAGGGGCAGTGACCAGAGAAGACACAGCATATGAAGCTGCGAGGCTGAACAGGAAGGAAGGAATTATGAATTATGCTAAGGTCACATCAATCTGCCAAGGAGGACCAAGGAGTGAAAGGGAAGATCAGCTGGTTGCAGATGGAGAGGGTGATAGGTCGAATGCTGAGGCACAACAAGGCTATCAAGGGCCACTGGAAAAATCAAGGGAGAAACTGACCACATACAGGCAGGATCCAGAGTCACAGAGGGTGAGGCAATGGGAAGAAGAAAGGGCAAAATCAGTGTTTATCCATGGGCTTCAGGAGAGAGAGGAAAGGACACACACTGAAAGGAAGCAGGAAGAAGGAAAGGAGATTGAGAAAATCATCACGGAAATAGGTGAAGAGATGGACGAGATTGTAAATTTTCAGAGAATAGGGGGGTACTCGAAGGGGAGAAACCGACCAATCAAGCTGATTCTCAGGACGGAAACAGTGCGGAACAGGATCCTCCAAGAGAAACCACGATTGAAATACTCGGAAGAGTACAAGAGGGTGTTCCTAGACAGAGACAGAACAAAATCAGAACGACAGCAGCTGAGGGAGAGGACAAAAAAACGAAAGGAGCTAGGAAAAGAGACAAGGAGGGAATCAGCAGAGGTCAGTCAGAGCAGGACAGAACAGCAAGGGCAAGCACACACACAACTACTCTCAGAACCATACAACCTATCACACCATCCCAACACACACTACAATCCATACCCACAGCCTCCACCCAACATCGAGCTATAGAATCCCACAGTATGCCACCAGGTCTCCCACCCCCACAGGCCCCCCAAACCACAGTGTTGGAAAGGAAACTGAAGGTATGGTACACAAACGCTGATGGAATAACAAATAAGTGGGAGGAGTGGCACGAAAGAGTCAAAGAAGCATCACCGGACATCATAGCTCTTACAGAAACCAAGCTTACAGGTATGATAACAGATGCCATCTTTCCAACGGGATACCAAATCCTGAGGAAAGACAGAGGGAACAGGGGGGGTGGAGGAGTGGCGTTGCTGATCAAAAATCGCTGGAATTTTGATGAGCTGGAGAGAGGAGATAGCGGAGAAGAAAGTGATTACATAGTGGGAACACTTCACTCTGGAGGTCCCAAGGTGGTAATAGCAGTGATGTATAACCCACCACAGAACAGCAGGAGGCCAAGGCAAGAGTACGACGAGAGCAATAGAGCGATGGTTGACACACTGGCTAGAGTGGCCAGAAGAGCTCATGCATGCAGGGCAAAGCTGCTGATCATGGGTGACTTTAACCACAAGGAGATCGATTGGGAGAACTTGGACCCACATGGGGGCCAAGATACATGGAGGGCTAAGATGATGGAGGTGGTACTGGAGAACTTCATGTACCAACACGTAAGGGACACTACAAGAGAGAGAGGAGAGGATGAACCAGCAAGGCTGGACTTAGTATTCACCTTCAGTAGTGCAGATATCGAGGACATCACATATGAAAGACCCCTTGGGGCCAGTGACCATGTGGTTTTAAGCTTCGAATACACAGTAGAGCTACAAGTGGAGGGAGAAGCAGGAAGGCCAGGACGAATGAAGCCAAACTACAAGAAAGGGGACTACACAGGAATGAGGAACTACCTGAACGGGGTTCAGTGGGACAGAGAACTGGCAGGGAAGCCAGTTAATGAGATGATGGAATATGTAGCAACAAAATGCAAGGAGGCTGAGGAGAGGTTTGTACCCAAGGGTAACAAGAGTAATGAAAAAGCCAGGATGAGCCCATGGTTTACCCAAAGGTGCAGGGAGGCAAAAACCAAGTGTGCTAGGGAATGGAAGAAATATAGAAGGCAAAGGACCCAGGAGAATAAGGAGAACAGTCGTAGAGCCAGAAACGAATATGCACAGATAAGAAGGGAGGCCCAAAGACAATATGAAAATGACATAGCAGCGAAAGCCAAATCTGACCCGAAACTGTTGTACAGCCACATTAGGAGGAAAACAACAGTCAAGGACCAGGTAATCAGGCTAAGGAAGGAAGGAGGAGAGACAACAGGAAATGACCGTGAAGTATGTGAAGAACTCAACAAGAGATTCAAAGAAGTGTTCACAGAGGAGACAGAAGGGACTCCAGAAAGACGGAGAGGTGGGGCACACCACCAAGTGCTGGACACAGTGCACACAACCGAGGAAGAAGTGAAGAGGCTTCTGAGTGAGCTAGATACCTCAAAGGCAATGGGGCCAGATAACATCTCCCCATGGGTATTGAGAGAGGGAGCAGAGGCACTATGTGTACCCCTAACAACAATATTCAATACATCTATCGAAACAGGGAGATTGCCTGAGGCATGGAAGACAGCAAATGTAGTCCCAATCTTTAAAAAAGAAGACAGACATGAAGCATTAAACTACAGACCAGTGTCACTGACATGTATAGTATGCAAAATCATGGAGAAGATTATCAGGAGAAGAGTGGTGGAACACCTAGAAAGGAATGATCTCATCAACAGCAGCCAGCATGGTTTCAGGGACGGGAAATCCTGTGTCACAAACCTACTGGAGTTCTATGACATGGTGACAGCAGTAAGACAAGAGAGAGAGGGGTGGGTGGATTGCATTTTCTTGGACTGCAAGAAGGCGTTTGACACAGTTCCACACAAGAGATTGGTGCAAAAACTGGAGGACCAAGCAGGGATAACAGGGAAGGCACTACAATGGATCAGGGAATACTTGTCAGGAAGACAGCAGCGAGTCATGGTACGTGGCGAGGTGTCAGAGTGGGCACCTGTGACCAGCGGGGTCCCGCAGGGGTCAGTCCTAGGACCAGTGCTGTTTCTGGTATTTGTGAACGACATGACGGAAGGAATAGACTCTGAGGTGTCCCTGTTTGCAGATGACGTGAAGTTGATGAGAAGAATACACTCGATCGAAGACCAGGCAGAACTACAAAGGGATCTGGACAGGCTGCAGACCTGGTCCAGCAATTGGCTCCTGGAGTTCAATCCCACCAAGTGCAAAGTCATGAAGATTGGGGAAGGGCAAAGAAGGCCGCAGACGGAGTACAGTCTAGGGGGTCAGAGACTACAAACCTCACTCAAGGAAAAAGATCTTGGGGTGAGTATAACACCAGGCACATCTCCTGAAGCGCACATCAACCAAATAACTGCTGCAGCATATGGGCGCCTAGCAAACCTCAGAACAGCATTCCGACATCTTAATAAGGAATCGTTCAGGACCCTGTACACCGTATACGTTAGGCCCATATTGGAGTATGCGGCACCAGTTTGGAACCCACACCTAGCCAAGCACGTAAAGAAACTAGAGAAAGTGCAAAGGTTTGCAACAAGACTAGTCCCAGAGCTAAGAGGTATGTCCTACGAGGAGAGGTTAAGGGAAATCAACCTGACGACACTGGAGGACAGGAGAGATAGGGGGGACATGGTAACGACATACAAAATACTGAGGGGAATTGACAAGGTGGACAAAGACAGGATGTTCCAGAGATTGGACACAGTAACAAGGGGACACAGTTGGAAGCTGAAGACACAGATGAATCACAGGGATGTTAGGAAGTATTTCTTCAGCCACAGAGTAGTCAGTAAGTGGAATAGTTTGGGAAGCGATGTAGTGGAGGCAGGATCCATACATAGCTTTAAGCAGAGGTATGATAAAGCTCACGGCTCGGGGAGAGTGACCTAGTAGCGATCAGTGAAGAGGCGGGGCCAGGAGCTCGGACTCGACCCCCGCAACCTCAACTAGGTGAGTACAACTAGGTGAGTACACACACACACACTGTTCCTGTCCTGTCTACTCTTACTGACCAGGAATAATATATGTTGGGTTTCAGAACATATCCCGGAAAATGACGTTATATATGGAACGGGGTTTTTTTTTATACAATGTTACTGCGTCATACTACCATTTTCACTTCCTCTGCTTTCATAGGGTGAAGTCTAAGATCTTTTCGTAGTTCGTGGTATGACTTAATAAATCCTTAAGGACAATTAGAGTTCACTGATACGAGCAAAGTTTCACTGTCTTGAAAGACAGTGCTCCAGAGGGTGTTAATGATGTCCTGGAGAACAACGCAACAAAGGGAGATAGTGGCCCTGGTGAGGAAACAAGTAAAGACAACGTTATTGAGTTTACAGAGGTACAAAGTAGCGATACTGCTGGAAAATGGAACAAAAAGGGAAGATGCCTCAGGAAATATTGTTGGCACATTACCAGCAAAAACTGGTGGGAGCATTGATGTCCATATAGGGAACGTAGGTAGAGGGGAAACAGAAAAAATGACCCAGCAGGGAACGCAGGAGACAAGAGGACACAGACCAGCAGGACTATGGGAAACAAAAGAGGGGAGCCATAACCTCTCCAGAGAAGGAGGTTTTTTTAGTGCCAGGAAGGAAAAAAGACTGGCAAGATATAACAGAAGTCTTACACCAACTGAAAACGCTTCTGGAGAAGAGGTACAGCCATTGGCCACCACTCCAGAACAACAGATATTAAAGCCAGCAAATAAAACCCCCCTAAATTTCATCAATATAACGACATTTGTCTTTGCAAAGATGCAGGGTCTAAAGCCGTCAACAAACAACAAAATTCCTTACATCAAGGGACTGCTCACGGAGTCAAATGCAATGTTTGCAGCTTTCACAGAGACCCACATAAAGGATCATTTTGACAACAAAATTTGGATCCCAGGTTATAACCTATTCAGATGAGACAGACTAAACAGACAATAAGGAGAAGAAAGGAGTTGGCTTGTACGTCACAGAGTCGCTCATTTGCTCAGAACTACTATACACCTCAAATGATGTAGTTGAAGTTTTGGCAGTAAGGATTGAAAACCTAAACCTTGTCAGTGTGGTTGTATACAAGCCTCCGGATGCAACTTCCCAACAATTCCAGAAACAGCTTTTGAAAATTGACCACTGTCTGGAAAATCTCCCAACTCCTGCCCCAAACATCTTGCTTCTAGATTTCAACCTGAGACACCTAAAATGGAGGAGTATAGCAAGCAATGTTTTAGCAGAGATCACCCCGGGAGGTAGCTCAGATGAAAATTCACACTCACACGAATTATTAAATCTCTGCAACAAAGTCACCTTAAACCAGCAAATATTAGAGACTAGAAAATATGCTGAATCTCATATTCACAACGACGATCTGATACGTATTATAACCGTATCAAAGAAACACTCAGATCACAACATAACAGAAGTACAGACGTGTATACACTGGGCTCCTGACCAGCAAAATGTGATCAACTTCCATAACAAAAACATATAATGGGAACAAGTCAACCTCGTCCTAAATGAAACAAGCTGTGAAGATATCCTAAACAACACCGATCCTAACCTTCGCCTAGAAAAAATTAACTGTGGTTCTAGAGGTCTGCTCAAGGCACATTCCATTAAGAAAAAGAAAGAGAAGATGCTCCCTATACAGAGGAAGGCGAAGAATCACAGAGCTGCTGAGAGGGGCCAATGTATTTGAAATACGAAGGGAGGCACTAGTCAGTGAAATAGCAAATATAGAACTTAAGCTGAAGGAATCTTACAGGAGACAAGAACTGCAGGAAGAACTAAAAGCCATTAAGGAAATTAAAACATTCCAAAATACTAATTCTCTTATGCCAAATCTAAGGGAAAAACAGCATCCAGTACTGGGCCCCTGCTTAGGCGAGATGGGACATACACAGATGATAACAAAGAAATGAGTGAGATACTAAAGTCCCAGTAAGACTCAGTGTTCAGCGAACCATTACCCAGACTAAGGGTCGACAATGTAAGTGAATTCTTTATGAACGAGACCCAAAATCTGATCATCTCAAAAATCTCTGATATTATCCTACCACCACAAGACCTGAAAATGTAATAAATAACATACCCATGCCCTCTGCCCCAGACTCGTGGAACTCCGTGTTCATCAAGAACTGCAAGATGCCCCTGTCACATGCCTTCATCATTCTATGGAGAGGAGCCATGGACACAGGGGTGATCCCACATTCCCTAAAAACAACAGATAAGATAAGATAAGATTTCGTTCGGATTTTTAACCCCGGAGGGTTAGCCACCCAGGATAACCCAAGAAAGTCAGTGCGTCATCGAGGACTGTCTAACTTATTTCCATTGGGGTCCTTAATCTTGTCCCCCAGGATGCGACCCACACCAGTCGACTAACACCCAGGTACCTATTTGCTGCTAGGTGAACAGGACAACAGGTGTAAGGAAACGTGTCGGAATTTCCACCCGCCGGGAATCGAACCCGGGCCCTCCGTGTGTGAAGCGGGAGCTTTAGCCACCAGGCCACCGGGCCACCCCAGATAAAAAAAAGATTCACTCTACAAAGTTGGCAGTAAAGCAATAGCAAAGAACTGATAACACTAACATCCCACATCATAAAAATTTTTCAAGTGGTTTTTAAGAAGCAAGATCGTCAACCACTTAGATACCCATCAGTTACACAACCCAGAGGAACATGGGTTTAGAGCAGGTCGCTGCTGCCTGTCTCAGCTACTGGACCACTATGACAAGGTCCTGGATGCTATAGAGGATAACAAAATGAGGATGTAGTATAAACAGAATTTGCATAATCCTTCGACAAGTGCGACCACGGTGTAATAGCGCACAAAATGCGTGATAAAGGAATAATGAATAGAACACAGAGTAATATTAAACAGAGTAAAGTCCGAGGCAGCTACGGTGAAAAGCTCTGCTCTCATTGTATTCCTCATCCTCATATCTGGCATAGAGATGTAAGCCATAGCTCCATGTCTTCCTTTGCACATGACACCCGAATTCCCATGAGTGTCCTCCCTGGAAGACACTGCAAGACTCCAAGCGGACATCACCCAAATCTTCAAATGGGCCACTCAAAACAATATGAAGTTCATTGAAGAGAAGTTTCAACTACTCAGATATTTAAAACTTGAGGAAACTAAATTTGTATCAGGGTATACAACAAATTCTAACCATACAATTGAGCGAAAAAGTAATGTGAAGGACCTGGGAGTGATATTGTCAGAGGATCTCGCCTTCAAAGGCCACAACAATGTATCTACCGCATCTGAGAGGATGGATAATGAGAACCTTCAAAATTAGGGACGCTAAGCTCATGATGATTCTCTTCAAATCGCTTGTTCTCTCTAAGCTAGAATACTGCTGTACACTAACTGCCCCCTTCATGGTAGGTGAAATTGCTGACCTGGAGAGTGTACAAAGAACTTTCACGGCACATATAAGTATGATAAGGCACCTAAATTACTGGGAACGGTTGAAGGCCCTCGATTTGTATTGCCTGGAACGCAGGCGAGAGAGATACATGATAATATACATTTGGAAAATCCTAGAAGGAATAGTACCAAGCTTGCACACGGAAATCACCCCCTATGAAAGCAAAAAATTCGGCAGGAGATGCAACATTTCCCCAATGAAAAACAGGGGAGCCACGAGTACACTGAGAGACAACACAATAAGTCTCAGGGGCCCAAGATTGTCCAAGAGGGCACTGGACAGGCACCTAAAGTCAGCACCTGTGGAAATGTTCCACGAAACGTATCTGAGCCAACTAGAGGAAATAACCAGCAGGGAAACGCTAATTAATAATCTTGAAGCTAATGATGAGCTTGGGGAAAGTGATCACAAATCGCTCAGTTTTAATGTATCATGGCAATATATAATATATAATGGCAATCAAGCCTCTGTCCCTGACTTCCGCTTGGCTGATTTCATAGGACTGAAAAATTACTTGGGTGGGCTGAACTGGAATGACCTAACTATGGGTCAGGTAGGTGGTGATGATTGCTGATATGACGTTTTCCAGGGCATAGTTCTAGCTGCTCAGACAATTTATGTTCCAAATAGGGAAATCAGATCAAGCAAAAATTATCCTAAATGGGTGAACAATAGATTAAAATATCTCATTGGTCAAAAGAGAGGCATATATAGGCAAATCAAAAGAGGAGAGGTGCAATTAAGAAATCAACATATTCAGTTAAAGAGAGAAATAAAAATGGGAATAAGAAAAGCAAAAAAGAGATTATGAGGTTAAAGTTGCAAGAGAAGTAAGGTCAGGGACAAGATAGGCCCACTCAAAAGTTACTCGGGTCAGCTCACAGACAGTGATACAAGGAAATGTGTAGAATTTTTAACACATACTTCCTCTCAGTTTTTACTCAGGAAGACACTAGAGATATTCCAGAAATAATAAATTATGTAGAACAGGATGATAATAAACTATGCACGATTAGGGTCACAAGTGACATGGTCCTTAGGCAAATTGATAAATTAAAACCTAACAAATCCCCAGGCCCTGATGAACTGTATGCAAGGGTTCTAAAGGAATGTAAAGAGGAGCTTAGCAAACCTCTGGCTAATCTTTTCAACATATCACTACAGACTGGCATGGTGCCAGATAAGTGGAAAATGGCAAATGTGATACCCATTTTCAAAACAGGTGACAGGTCCTTAGCTTCGAACTATAGACCAATAAGCCTAACTTCCATAGTGGGAAAATTTATGGAATCAATAATTGCCGAGGCAGTTCGTAGCCATCTTGAAAGACAAATTGATCAACAAATCTCTGCACGGTTTTACAAAGGGGCATTCCTGCTTAACAAATTTACTAACTTTTTTTTCACTAAGGTATTTGAGTAGGAAGATCATGGTAATGAATATGATATTGTGTGTAGGGACTTTAGTAAGGCTTTTGACAGGGTCCCACATCAGAGACTATTGAGGAAAATTAAGGCACATACAACAGGAGAAATTTTTTCCTGGATAGAGGCATGGTTGACAAATAGGCAGCAGAGAGTTTGCATAAATGGGGAGAAATCAGAGTGGGGAAGCGCGAGCGGTGTTCCACAGGGGTCAGTGTTGGGTCCCCTGTTGTTCACAATCTACATAAACGACATTGATGAGGGCATAAAGAGCGACATCGGCAAGTTTGCCGATGACACCAAAATAGGCCGTCGAATTCATTCTGACGAAGACATTAGAGCACTACAGGAAGATTTGAATAGACTGATGCAGTGGTCGGAGAAGTGGCAGATGCAGTTTAATATAGACAAATGCAAAGTTCTAATCGTTGGACAGGAAAATAACCATGCCACATATAAACTAAATAATGTCGATCTTAATATTATGGATTGCGAAAATGATTTAGGAGTTCTGGTTAGCAGTAATCTGAAACCAAGACAACAGTGCATAAGTGTTCACAATAAAGCTAACAGAATCCTTGGCTTCATATCAAGAAGCATAAATAATAGAAGTCCTCAGGTTGTTCTTCAACTCTATATATCCTTGGTTAGACCTCAGTTAGATTATGCTGCACAGTTCTGGTCACCGTATTACAGAATGGATATAAATTCTCTGGAAAATGTACAAAGGAGGATGACAAAGTTGATCCCATGTATCAGAAATCTTCCCTATGAGGATAGAATGAGGACCCTGAATCTGCACTCTCTAGAAAGGCGTAGAATTAGGGGGGATATGATTGAGATGTATAAATGGAAGACAGGAATAAATAAAGGGGATGTAAATAACGTGCTGAAAATATCTAGCCTAGACAGGACTCTTAGCAATGGTTTAGGAAAAATTCAGATTCAGGAAGGATATAGGAAAGCACTGGTTTGGTAATAGAGATGTGGATGAGTGGAACAAACTCCCAAGTACAGTTATTGAGGCTAAAACGTTGTGTGGTTTTAAAAATAGGTTAGATAAATACATGAGTGGGTGTGGGTGGGTGTGAGTTGGACCTGATTAGCTTGTGCTACTAGGTCAGTTGCCGTGTTCCTTCCTTAAGTGAATGTGACCTGAACTGACTAGGTTGGGGCATTGGTTTAAGCCGGTAGGAGGCTTGGACCTGCCTCGTATGGGTCAGTAGGCCTGCTGCAGTGTTCCTTCTTTCTTATGTTCTTATAATACAAACTTTACGAGCCCTTAACATACTTAGCAACTATACATAATAATATTTACCCTTCTAGGAAGGTTTACGAAGGTAAAAACAGTAGTAACTAACCGTAGATAATATAAATCTAGTCTTAGGAACTAAAATAGGTAGGATTAGGTTAAAAGTAGGAGAATTAGTTAGAGAACTGGCAATTCAAAATTCGAATGAAGTCAGAGAAGCTAGCTCGTCAGTTGAAGCTCAGATATCACCGGGAGATGTGACGTGAATTACAGCCAGAGAACCGGCGTTAATTCACTTGGACTGGGGACAAATCTAAGGAAACTTCCCAAAGTACTGCGGATACTCACTTTTATCCAGGCAAACCCAACACACCAGACCTTCGTTTCCTGTCAGCATAATTGGCCAATCTTTCTGTGGAAATGTGGGTTGAGTGCGTTTGCGGACGAGCAAAAACACCGGAAGTATATCTCTGAGGTACTGAGGGTAACGGAAACATAGTACTACATCTCAACAAGTGATTTAACTTTTTATTTTGTACAGTTAGGGATTTCACGATAGCAGTAGTAATTGGATCCACCACGACGCCTGGTCTCACACCGACCGAGGGAGCGTTGACCCCTGAAACCCTCTTCAGGTATACTCCAGTTATACACCAAACCTTTGCAAATGTTGAAGTTATCAGGGGATAAATCCCCTAGTTTTTCAATTTACCAAAATGATTCGGCAAGATCTACATAATTAGTGCCCCCACTGGTAGGCGCAAACGTTAAACCCATATCCTGACACCGTTGGTCCCGGGTAAGCTCAATATTAAACAAGTTAATAAAAAAATCCGGGTTAGCGTGTTGAAACCACCTACTTTGTGCAATAAGATTGCTCTTCTCATTATTCTTAACCCTCTGTAAACATAGTCTAGGAAATGATCAGGCCAATCAAGGGATACTTTGCTGAGAAACATTCCTTTGATCTCCCTCACTTCACTAAACAACACCTTACTTTTGTGTCTTAGCAAATCAATATTCTTGGAAAGGACTAACCTGTTCAGGTGATCGACCAGCGTCAGTGAAAAGTTGACTCGCTTGTTCTGTAGAAGCGATCTGAGGCACTTCCGTAAATACACTATTTTTAATTACACTTTATAGGCTTTGAGAAGAACAGATATGTAAGAGGTAAAGAGGAGGAGGAGGAAGGTAAAAGCCAAAAGAAATGGGACAAGAGCGAGTGGAATTCATTATTCAATAACCGCAAACAAGCTATAACAAATGCAAAACAACCACTGGGAGAAGTTGAATAATAGATCTAAGTCTTCTGTGTTGCAAACACTTTTTTAAGAGCTTGCAATAATGCAAAGAGATTAGGAGTGGCCCAGGTAGGTGTGTCCATGAGGCCCACAAGGGAAGTGAAGGCGTTGAGTCGGCGGCCAGGACAGAGGAAGTGTCTGACTACCTGAGTCTACTAGATGCCAAATGTTCGAGGAAATACTTTAAGAACCGATAGAAAAAGACAGCCCAACCCATTAACATTGTTTCAGTAGCAGCAAACATGGGGATATATCGCTTATGATGTGTAAAGCATCAAGACAGAGCATCAAACTTCTAAATATTTACTTATAAAGGAACACAAACTCCATCACCAGTGTTTGTGGCAGTGTGACTGGGGATTTTCCTAACGAATTAGCCACCTAAATAAAATACACTTAGCAGATTTTTTTTTAATTTGGGTTAAAATAAAAATTTTTTTTCTTGTCGTAGAGAATATATTTAATGGATTTTTTTAAGTAAAAACTATTTCATTTATAGAAATTTCTTCTGATTAAATGAACAGCACTTATTTGACAGCGAAATATACATTTGTATAGAACGCATAGTTTTAATCCAAATTACTTTGCAGTTATCATCTGTAAAGTGAACAGAAAAAATATATTAAGGAAAATGTACGATAGATAGACTCACGTATAAAAAGTTTTGGATTCTAACTTATCACAAAGGGCCATATATGACTCTCTCACGATTAAGCTACCGAAGCTATAACTTTTTAACCTATATAATAACCAGTACTACCCTTCAGGAGAGGTTTGGGTGGACAGGTTAACTATCGTGCGAGCGCTTTTTGTGGCCATTTGTCATAAGTTAGAGATTAATACATTTTACGTGAGCTTGATGGCTGTCCTGTAATTTAACACATCACAAGCGATATATTTCCTTGTTTGTTACTACTCAAACATTGCTTATGGGCTAGTGTCCCGTGGCTCGAGTGACAACGCTCTTGTCTCACACACTAAGTGTCCATGGTTCAATCCCCGCCACAGGTTCACCTAGTGTTCATCTAGTAATAACTAGCTACAGCTGCGGAAAAAAGTTCCTATTCTCTCTCTGCTGGGCAGAAGTGACATCTGGCAACTCAGACGTAGTAAACAGAGGAGTGATAACTATTTCTATGAATGTATAAACCCAGCTTGGTAACAACGACGGTGATTGGTTGACAGAATTAATTATTGATACTTTCTGTGTATCTATATAAAAGATTTATGAATACAGAAATGAATTAAATATATTAAAAGGAAAGCATCATGATGGCAAATCCGTAATTATTATACATAAGTCATAACTACTCAAGAGAAGCATAATTTTGAAGGACGAGTTGGGTGAATGTGTGAGGTTTGGTTTTCATGACTTACAGAATATTATTAATTTGTATAAAATGTAATTTAAAATAATATTCCACTAATCGAGGTGAGCTATTTTTCATTCTGTTATCTAACACAAATAATAACATTCATCCGTTCTGTTGCTCTATAATGAAACTAGCGACACACACACTCACACACACACATACACACACACACACACATACACACACACAAACTACTACTACGACTATGACTATTACCTTTACTACTAAAGTTATTATTTCTACTTCTACTCTTATTTCTACTGCTAATACCACTACTACTACTACTCCTATTATTATTTCTACTACTATTCCTGCTATTATTTCTACTACTACTCCTGCTATTATTTCTACTACTACTCCTGCTACTACTATTACTACTACTGTTACTACCACTACATGTGTTATGGGCATTTCAACTGCGGTCTTTACAATAACAGGTCACCGTCTCCAACTCTGTAATGCCATAGTGTGTGGTAGGTTGGATTATTATTATAATCAAGGGGAAACGCTAAACCCGTAGGATTATACAGCGCCTGTGGGGAGGGGGATATGGAAGGTATTTAGGCTTAATTCAGGGAACTGGAGCAAAGATCCAATTCCCTAGATCAAGATCTCCTCACCAGCGTCAAGGAACCTCCCTTGAGGGGTGGTGGGATGGAGAGAACGCTATAAGGAATGGTACTACAAAAGTAGTACGGTGGACTGTCACGTCATAGACCCCAGTTCAAATGTTCGAAAATCCTGTGGAGTGTTACAATCATTCTTCGTGTTTACAATGTTCATGGATGATATATGGGGACGACTCCTTGATTCTGCCTTGGGTTGCACCGCTGTGGGATGCTTACTGTTAAAATAGCACTTAGGAAACAGCCCAACTCTCCAGTGTTACACCCTGCAACCGTGACATAATTAAAAAATCACGGCTGAAAGGTGACAAACTCATAAATTACGGCTGCAAGGCTGCATAACTCAAATTGGAACTTACGTAGCCAACTCTGCTTAGAAATAAAGGTGGGAATCTGCTTGGCCAACAGTGTTAAGACAGGCAAATCCCACAATTTCCTTGGTAGGTAACAAGATATATGAGCAGCTAATGTGATATTGTATTGTGGCAACGTTTCACTCTCCAGACCTTTGTTAAGTTGTTATAAACAATACTGAGACACTGAGAATACATACAGGTAACAATGTGAGGCGAGAAAGAATGAGCACTTCAAATCACGGTATTGGTGGGGTTTGACCCCATGACGAGTGTCATAAAACTCCAGGTTCAAATCCATCCCGTTCCGTGGTCTGTTTGCAATCGTGTTATTACAATTTCTTGAGTCATAAGCACTGTAGTAGGTAAGACACATATGCAACAGTTAGGTATCTTTATTTCGAAACGTTTCGCCTACACAGTAGGCTTCTTCAGTCGAGTACAGAAAAGTTGATAGAAGCAGAAGATACTTGAAGACGATGTAATCAGTCCATCACCCTTAAAGTTTTGAGGTGGTCAGTCCCTCAGTTTGGAGAAGAGCATTGTTCCGTTGTCTGAAACAATATGAACTTTAAGGGTGATGGACTGATTACATCGTCTTCAAGTATCTTCTGCTTCTATCAACTTTTCTGTACTCGACTGAAGAAGCCTACTGTGTAGGCGAAACGTTTCGAAATAAAGATACCTAACTGTTGCGTATGTGTCTTACCTAACAATCTGTCGGTATTTTATACCATTTTAATGTTCAGCACTGTAGTAGTCGAACTGGCCCGTGTTGTAGGTGGTAGTAGTAGTAGTAGTAGTAGTAATATAAATAGCAGTAAGAGTAGTATTTGTAGTAGTAGTAATAAGATCAGTAGTAGTAGTAGAAGTACTAGTAGTAGTAGTCATAGCTTTAGATGTCATTGCAGTAGTAATATTACCAGTGGTAATAGTTATGATAATAGTAGTTCGTAGTTTTGAGGATAACTGTTGCTAATACTTTGGAGATGACAAAACTGCATTATTATTATTATTATTATTAAAGATTCGCAGGTATTCTCCCGGCCCGGGCCTTTTCCAAGTGGTGGCCCGGCCTTCGCTCCCTCTTTAGGGAGTGTCTGAGACCTAAGTCTCCCATGGGAGGAGGCACAAGTACCTCCTCATCTTTGGGACCAACTGTCCCCAGGCCTAGCCACAAGCTAGGCCTCTCTGGTCTACCATCCCCGCCCCAAGGGGACAAATGGGAATGACAGTCTTATGAGCTAAAGGCTCGGGCTCTGGCACCTACCCTACCCTAGAAGGGTTAGGCATGGTGTCGATGACACACAAAACTGCACTTATTCTCTTTGCTTAATATTGTTTGAAATGGCGATTAAGAATGATACAAGGCTTTTATGCATACGATTTTCAGTAAGCTCGTGGAGAGTAAAACGTTGCCAAAATAAAATGTTACACTACTTAAACATTTATTCTTTTAAGTAACAAATTGTTGGAAATTCTACCAACATTTGTATGAAGGAAAAAGAAAACCTTAAGTGTCGTTCACCTCATTCTTTATTATGTTAAATGAAAACCAATGAAAATGGGCCTAAATTGGCTACCTAAAATGGATTTGATGAAATTAAGACACATGTGCAACATCTGGGTATCTTTATTTACGGTGCTCTTCGCACCTACTCCAACGTTGAGGGACTGATTACCTCATCTTCTGTACATAGTCCTACTGTCTTCAAGTTATGTCCTAGAATTTGTATTGATAAAGCCACTGGATTGCGATACGTCTACAATAAAGATACCCAGATGTTGCACATGTGTCTTAATTTTATCTTGTCGGTATTATAAACCATTCTTGCATAAAATGGATTAAAAAATTTAGTTAAGAATTTAGTCATCCGAAGCTAAGAAAGTCGAATTTTTAGCACTTAACTGGCGGTGTTTGTTGGGACCATGACTGACAGTGACCAACAGGAGGAACTGCCACAATTGCTTGGCTCAAGCTCGGAAAGACAGATAGCGGAGTCAGTTAAGGTGCAGCAGTTGAAGTGGGCGGGACCTACTCGTCGAGATACTTGTCTATATCAGACAATTTCATTACAGTAATTCTAACAAGATGAGGAAACAGACACAGATGCACCAGCTGGCAACCAATGAGGAACCGTCTGAGTTCTGTGTCACTTCTTACGAGTTTATTTCCTTACCTAAATAGTTTGTAAAACCTTTTTTAAGACTGCGGGAAGAGAAGCAGTACTACCATACCAAGCAGATCTATATCAAGAAAATTAACATTTTTCGGTTTTCATACATTCACCTACAAAGGTGGAAATGAATGCGATTATCAATCTTTATAACACACATCTTCACCTCAGAAAATGAGTTGTGACCAACTGCAGCAGATAAAACAGAAAGTTTACGACCCTGTTAGCCTGAGAGTTATCTCTGAGTTTCCAGACCCTGCCATGTGAAGCCCAATGGTTCATCTTTAAGGTTCACCCACCCACTCACTATGTTTTTTGATGTTCTAACCAGGTCATTGTCTCCAGAAGTCTATCTAAGTCCAGAAATCCATCCATGGACCCCCGGATGTCATCTTTCTCCTCTTTCAGTAACTTCACTTCTAGCTTCCAGCCTCCAGCTTTTCCCAGGTTCATGTATCCAGCAATCAATCCGTCCGCCTCCGGATGTCGCCTGTTCCTCACTTCCCCAACGTCAGCCTCAACATCACTGCCCTCCCCAAATCATGTATACAATAATCCATCCATTCTTTCTCGGGTATTTCCCTTTCTCCACTTCCCTGAAGTCAGTGGTTTTAGCCACCCCCAGTAAACTTGTTGAGTGGAAACTTGGTATTGTCTAGCTGGTCTACGGTGGAGACTGTCAGGTGGGTAAAATTACCGGATGGGACACAAGAAACTGAATCCAGTAATTACACCCACCAAGACAGCCGAAACCGTAAAGACGAGCCAAGTTCTCGTGTAACTCACCCGCCAAGGAGAGGCTAGTCAGTGAAAACTTGAAACTCTAAGTTACGCTATGAATCTATATTAAACCAATTCTATTTCTAGTTATCTGGCGGTATAAATTTATTTGGGAGTTTTAGTGCGTGTATAGACGAGTGTTAATGTGCTAATCTTTTTCTCCAGTGCTCTGAAAACTGAAATAAATATGCACAGCATTTCTTTTGCTCTGTCTTACCTCAGTGTTTATTTGCAAGACATGTAAAGATCTCCAAGTTCTCGTTCACATACGCATATTAAACACTGACATGAGGACACATTCTCATGAGCCTATCTGCACTCTCCCACACCTTTGTTTTTTGTATTTGACGGATCAAGTCAAAGGCTGGTGAAACGTTTCGTCCACAGTAACGATACCCAAATGTTGCACATGTCTCTCATTCATCACAATAAAATCTATCATCTCTGGAAACTCGATCTCCTGACAAAAATAATTTTGGTCACTCGAGCAGCGTGGCCATTGCATCTGTTTGTTGATGTCTCCGATACTATGTTATGTTGTGATGTACTGCAATGTATCAATGTTAAGACCAAGAATGTTGTGAAACACTGTTTTCTTTAATCTCAATGTTTAGGGAGTAATGTATATTTGAAGATAATATCTAGGTGCACAACGGCCTGACAAACCGTCATACGGATGTTAGTAACTAACATAATCTTCCATCAGGGCCTGAGCTGATGTGGACGAATCTTGTTACTATAATTGACTACAGACTTAGAAACCTTGAATCACCCGTTAGTAACTACGACTTCCCTTACCTCCCGTATGAAGATAGACTTAAAGCCTTAAATCTCCACTCTCTGGAGAGGCGTAGAATGAGGGGAGATATCATTGAAGTGTATAAGTGGATGACGGGCATAAACAAGGGAGACATTAATAAAGTACTGAGGGTGTCGAACCAGGTAAGAACCAGGAATAATGGATTTAAGTTGGATAAATTTAGATTTAGAAAGGACATAGGTAAGTACTGGTTTTCTAACAGAGTTGTAGATGCGTGGAACAGTCTTCCCAGTGGGGTGATACAGGCTAGGACCTTGGGTAGCTTTAAGAAGAGACTGGACAAATATATGAGTGGGAGGGGCTGGGTTTGATTGGTGTCAAGGGGTACAGGAGTTATTTCTTGAGTAGCTTTAGGTAGATGTCGTTTTGATAAGGACCTGCCTCGTATGGGCCAGTAGGCCTTCTGCAGTGTTCCTAAATTCTTATGTTCTTATGTTCTTATGTTCTTATGAATAACTTTTAAATTATTCCTCAATTTTTAGAACGTACTTAAAAGTTGTATGTATTTATTATGACGCAGAAAAATGTACAAAGACTGCGGTTGGAAAAAAAAAGACCAATAAGGAATTTTTGCCAATAAATCATCTTCTAAGGAGTGACATGAGCTCCAGAAGACTGTGATTGTATTAACTAAAATAAGCAATAATTTTTAGAAAGCATTATGTAACGCCACAAATATTTAATATTACCTTAGTAATATTAATAATGAAAAAATTATAACTAATGCAAAAAAAATTAGTTTACATTGTAAACTAATGTGTAATAATAATCATGATGAAGATGGAGATGAAATGAAGAATTAGAAGAAATAAAGAGAATATCAAATAAAATAATTATTAACTATATTAAAATACATATATAAATCTAAAATATAATAATTCTAGTAAATGACAGTATATATTCACTGGATGTGTATGTCTCTCAGTGTATATACGTTGAAAGCTTAATTTAAACACTGTATCAAAGATTAAAGTATTCCTGACTAGTGGTGAGTAATATGTAGCCTTGGAAATAAATGGTATAAAATACCGACACAATGGAAATATAAACACAAATGCAGTATAATGTGATCCTTTATTGACAACGTTTCACCCACACAGTGGGCTTTTTCAAGTCACACACGGATGTGACTTGTGTGTGACTTGAAAAAGCCCACTGTGTGGGTGAAACGTTGTCAATAAAGGATCACATTATACTGCATTTGTGTTTATATTTCCAATATGTAGCCTTAATGACTCATGTAGCAGTTAAACTTCACATACATCACGAAACACAGGATTGTGAAACACACACTTGTAGAGAGGAACTTTATTGAGAGATGTTGCCTGTGTGAAACATGCATCACCTCTCACTCAGTAGTTTCTCTCTGCAACTGCTGTTTCAATTTTACGCTAGTCTCTACAGCCCATTCACTATGTAAATAACATCGGTACTAAACAGTACATAGCAGTTTGGAAGACATAGACGTGCTGGCTGGGTTGCTAGATCGTCTATGTCTCCAAAAATTCTTTTTTTACCGAGTGACAGTCTTCTGAGCTGATAATTTTCCAACATCGATAATTTTTGTTTTGTGTTCGTTGTGATTTTTATTTTTTTGTCATCACTGACGGTGTGAAAAAAGTATATTTGCTAAAATTGAGAGACTTATTCAAATGTATAATATTTAATTCTAATTAAATTTAACCTTTTATAGGAAAATTCACAAGATTGTCTTTATCTTAATCTTAAGTTTCAAGTTAGTCGCTTCTTTATAAGTTCACATCTTTCCCAAAGGATGTCTTTAAAACCTTGTAAAGCAGCATTGTATTTTCTTAAGAAAATTGAAATTACATAACCAAGAATTTTGTTTATTCTCTTAAAATGCTTATACCATATTGTTTAACTTAATCAGCTGTGCGTAATAGTGTAAATATAC
>NC_091367.1:17091419-17196419 GCF_038502225.1 Cherax quadricarinatus
AGGCCTACTTTTACTGAAAAATAATCTCGCACTTTCCTACATACTCTAACTTGTGTGTATATATATATATATATATATATATATATATATATATATATATATATATATATATATATATATATATATACAAACACTGATCTCTGGCTGAAGCAGATTCGAACCTACGAACCTTAGAACAAGGTACGCAGTGCTATACCAATTTACCTACACTGGACAATACCTTGGCGTGTAGCTAGCGCTACACGTTGATCCAAGGCAGCCAGCTTTCAGGGAGAAGGCTTACAGCTTTTCATTTCATCCCCTGTAAGCATCAGCCTTACTAGAGAATTTTAACAATGCAAGGAATTCGCAAGAGAAGGCGAAATATACACAAACACTGATCTCTGGCTGAAGGAGATCAGTGTTTGTGTATATTTCGCCTGCTCTTGCGAATTCCTTGCATATATATATATATATATATATATATATATATATATATATATATATATATATATATATATATATATATATATATATATATATATATATATATCGTGCTGAATATGTAAAACTGGTCAATTAGCAAGAACTCATTTAAAATTAAGTCCTTTATAAAATTTCCTCTTATATATTTAAAGATGTATTTTTTCATTAATTTTAATATAATTTTTTTTTAATTTTGCTCCAAAAGAATCCTAGAAAACTTACCTAACCTTATTATAACAAGAATAATTTATTTTAACCTAACCCAACTAAATATATTTTAGATTTGTTTACAATAATTTAATACTAAACAAGCACAGTGAAATATATTTTTTTCGTTAGGTTCAGAATGATTTTGGCGAAATTATTGCATACACAAATTTTCACTTGTCCTATATGGCAAGATGAGAGCTGCTATTTAAGCCAAGATCGCAAGTTCTGCCTATTCGGCACGACATATATGTCGTGCCGAACAGGGAAAATTGGTCGGTTACCAAGATCTCATTTAAAATTAAGTCCATTCTAAAAAAAATCTCCTGTACTTTTAAAGATATATTTTTCTCATTTATGTTAATGGAAAAATTAATAATTTTGTACCAAAAGGACCTTAGCAAACTTACCTAACCTCATTATAACAAGCGCAATTTAGTTTAGCCTAATCCAACTAAATATATTTTAGATAAGTTTACAGTAATTTAATAATAAACAAACACAATGAAAAATATTTTTTTTCGTTAGGATTAGAATGACTTTTTGCGAAATTATTGCATACACAAATTTTCGCTTGCCTTATTCGGCAAGAACAGCGTTGCTATTTAAGCCAAAATCGCAAGTTTTACCTATTAGACACCACACATATAATATATATATATATATATATATGATGGGGTCCACCTCTGGTGTAAATTGTGGGACCCACAGCCTCGGAGAAGTGGATAAAAAGGCTTCAAGGAAGAATATTTGGATTTCTTCCTGAAGCCGTTTGAATATTCCACTTACCCTACCACCCCATCTTTTGATATATATTTTTTTTACCAATAGGAATATTTTATTACATAATATGGTACAGAAGATTTAAGAGATACATTGTTGATATAAAGGTGGCATATAAGGTACATGTTGTTACGTGTGTATCACCGATTATTAGGCGAAAATCTCATCCAGCTCCTCAGAGCTGGGGCGTGTGCCCAAAATACAGCAGGCATTACCCCTTTGAACAGCCGCACTGAGCCGCTGGAACAGAAAACTAGCTGCCCTGGGATCCCTAGTTACCTGATGAGTCTTTTTCCCAGCTCCTTAAGGAATTTAGATGCACTCTTTCCCCATGAGCCAAAGGTCTCTGAGCCTATGGGAACAAACATATAATGATGGGCAAGTTCTTCATATTTTCTAGACTTTTGGGACTCCCTGAAGCTGGCAGCTGCCCATCCTTCCTCCTTGGTGTATTGGAGATAGGTATCAGCCAAGGTAGATGCACATGTATAGTCCCACACCACCTGCTTCCCATCTGTCCAGGCTTGAAGGGTGATACCATCTGGACGCTTCTGGCTGCCATCAGATCTGCATAGTTGGGGTGGCTCCGTTACTGCTGGGCATCCAGCTGTTGTGAGGCTCCTTTTGATAATGTTATTAACCTCCTCATGTCTTGCAATCTTTCCCTCGGATTTACGGCACACAAGACCATGGTACCCGAATCGGTCTGCTGCTTCACTGCCACAAATACACCTGTGTTCGGCGAGAATAGGGGCGGCAAGTCGAAGGGCAACACCGATGCGGATGGTCTGTGGGTCGAGGCGTGTGCCAAGGCTGGAGTTGGGAACAGCCAACAGAAAGTCCCCAGCATGAGGGGCTCTCACTGCCAGGAGGCGGGCTCTATCCTTCCCTGACACACTCTGAAGCATTGTTGAGGCTATATTTTCCACTATTGGACCATCCCAGTGCGATTGTTTGTAGTTGTTGGGGGGAGCAGGTCTGGTTTCAGAGCCCGTTAGATTATCCCAGATCATTGCTCCGTCAATGAATTTTTGGTCCTGGACTCCAATCTTGTCCCTAAGATGTTCAGGGAGAATCGCTGCTACAAGCTCTCTGGATGCAATACACGAGGACAGAAAAGCAGGTAACGAAATCTGTGATGACTTGCGGACACCAATGCCTCCTAGTCTGACTGGAAGTGTAGCTTGGTTCCACTGCCCGTCTTCTAGAGTAAGGTTAAGTACTTTCGTAAAAATCTGCCTCAGAATACTGTCATATTCGTGCAGTATAGGGTTATCATATGAAGGTGCACATCTTAGGTAATATGTCAACCTGGGCAGACTCAAGCACTTTGTGAGAAGGTACAAGGCATCGTGGGTGTCCAGATTGCCTATTCGTTGTTCCTTTCTCCTTAACTCTTCCAATTTCTTCCTGAGAATTGTGTCAATGGCATTGCTTCCCAGAGGTGCTCCTAGCAAGACACTATTTGTGGGGGCAATGACTGCTGCTCCTGGTAGTTTTGATCTCACTGCATTTATCACTTGTTGACTGACTGAGATGATTTCACATATGGATGGATTCAGGACGAGACCCATTTCCTGTCCCCGTGTCATTACCTGTGTAAGGTCATGTAGGAGGGACTCTTTTGTACCTGCTAGTGTGCCATCATCTAGGAACCAGATGTTATATATATATATATATATATATATATATATATATATATATATATATATATATATATATATATATGTATATATATATATATATATATAATATATATATATATATATATATAGGGGTTACAGAGAATAGGAATCCATATGTATATTATCCACTGTGAAGCCTATTTTCTCAAGTCACATGACCTGTTCTAGGTAACTAGAAGAAGTTTGGGGCTGGCTACTGCATTTTCTAATTTCCTATTCCTTGACTGGTGAAAACCCAGAGGCCGTCTACTGCCCCATGTGGGAGGGGAGGACGGGCAGGGTCATAGGGTTGGCACACAGACCACTGCCTCACAGAGACTGCCTGGAGTTTACCTGGAGAGAGTTCCGGGGGTCAACGCCACCGCGGCCCGGTCTTCGACCAGGCTGGTATTAACCTACCGTGCGCTACTCTGGATAAACTTCCACTCAATCCTTCGCTTGCTGCTTAGCAACACTGCATAGTTCCTGATGACGCACTTTGAAGTGTGGATGATTTCCACCCCCCGTGGCTTGTCTTCCATTGCTAATATCGCCTGTCTGCAAGTATTTGCATATATATATATATATATATATATATATATATATATATATATATATATATATATATATATATATATATATATATATATATATATATATATATGCAAAACCACTGAAAAAATAGCGAAATTTCAAGGGCATTCGCGATTTCTGACATTATCAAGGAAGTATAAAAGACAAAACATCAACAGGAATGCATATAAAGGGGGCAAGACTACACCTCACAACCACATCACAATAACGTCACCTCACATTCACGATGTGATTGTGAGGTGTAGTCTTGCCCCTTCATATGCCTTCCTGTTGATGTTTTGTTTGCTATAGTTCCTTGATAATGTGAGAAATCACGAAAGGGTTTGGAATTTCATTATTTTTCACAGTGGTTATTGTGCATATTGTGATATCACATGTTTGCTGTGATCTTATTGCATATATATATATATATATATATATATATATATATATATATATATATATATATATATATATATATATATATATATATATATATATATATATATATATATATATATATATATATATATATATATATATATATATATATATATATATATATATATATATATATATAAATAAGTGTTAGAATCACAGAGCAACATGGAGAGTTGTTCACTTGATTTCTGAAGAATTGATGGCCGAGTGGACTACGGCATCTCAGAATTCTGGCAGACTTCTCGTGAGGCATACTGAAGTCTAGGGAGTTCGATTATCTGTCAGTGACAGTGTTGTCATATACATGTTGCTGCTGAAGTGACTGAAACACACTTCATGTCTCCCTCACCAGAGGGAAGCACAATGTAATGATCACTTCGCCTACTTAGCTACGACATATTTATAAGTTTGAGTGTGATATATGTATTTATACTCTCATCAGCAAGACAACCTCTGATGCACTCAGTCTCTAGGTCCTCCTAAATATAGATACATATCCAATATTCTAGGCTTCCTATCCACACACGAAGATATTATTAAAAATATTCAAATTTTAGTGCTCACATGCCAGGATTAATTTCGTAGTTTAAAACTAAACCTCACGCATCAAATTAAATTCAGGACTGGTAAATTTTATCTTAGCAATTCAGAGCTATCACTACCAGCAACATCTTCACTATTAACTATAACACCACCAGCAGCAAGAACCATACTATAACAACTAATACAACCACTAGGAATATCCGTACTATTAAAATAACTAGCACCACCAACAGCAATAGTCTCACTACAACAGCACCCAAATTCACCACCAGTATCAATCTCACTATTAAAACATCCAACACCAACACCACCACCACCCCCAGCAACAGCAGCATTACTACAACAACCAACACCACCACCACCCCCTGCAACAGCAGCATTACTACAACAACCACCACCACCACCCCCAGCAACAGCAGCTTTACTACAACAACCACCACCACCACCCCCAGCAACTGCAGCATTACTACAACAACCACCATCACCAGCAACAGCACCATTACTACAACCAGCCACTACTCATAACCACAACACAACACCCACATAACAACATCTCCCTCAACCCAAAATTCTACCAGCACCATCATAAAATTCCATGTTAAACTAGAATTATTTTTAAGTAATGTTTCAATTATTTTGCTCATTACTTTGTTTTAATGTTACTTGTTTCATTGTTTATTGACTCATTGCTAAGAGTCTTCATTTTTATTTTTATTGTTTAAGTTTTTAATAATTTAACTGGTAGTAAATGTTTAGGAAAGAAATATTGTCTAAAATGTCTTATCTAAAGACACTTTATTATGCAATATATTTTGTTTAGATATATATTGTCTAGTGAATATTTTGTAATGTTTTATGTTTTTTGATTAGTTATTTAGTACTTAAATATCTAAGTTATTTGTTATACAGCTTTTATTTTTTTAATTATTTAACATTCTAATTATAGTGTTGATTCTGCGTCTATAATCTACACAGAGTGTATATACACCGAGATGTGTATTTCTCTCCTCGTATGTATGAGGTTTTGGATTAACCCATATTTTACTTATTAATACATTCTTTTTTGGTGTTGAAAAGGTTAGCATGTCTCCTTAATGACCATCTAGTAGTTAGGTTAGGTTAGGTAAGGTTCGTCAGGAAACAGGACAAATGTTTCCTGACGCGGGTCTTAGTCAGATGATGACCCGCCTTTGGAGCTTTTGGTCATCTGACCGAGGCCTTCCGCTGGCTTACCGGTCCACCCCTTTAAAAATTATGGTCATAACCAGTCTGTCTATATACCTTAATAATATCTAGTAATTAACAGGTTTTAACCCCCATTAACCAACCAATGATCTACACCTCACTGGTAGTCACATACCATCTACTATACAACGTATCAGACACTGAAGAGAATACTTGGATCTTCTAAATGTAGCCCAGTTTCCATTACATTCTTTTCTTTCTATTGACTTCAGTTTCACTACCAGTCTCCAGCACCCGTTTGTTTTATACCTGCCACACCTTCCTCACAGTATGAAGAAGAATGCAGAGAGTAGGACGTTGATGGTTTGTTGTCTGTAGAAGCACTCGTTGAGAAACCCAGGGCAGCATATGCTGTGTACTAAGAAAAAGCCGTTAACGAGAAACCCAGGGCAGCATATGCTGTGTACTAAGAAAAAGCAGATAACGAGAAACCCAGGGCAGCATATGATGTGTACTAAGAAAAAGCCGTTAACGAGAAACCCAGGGCAGCATATGCTGTGTACTAAGAAAAAGCCGTTAACGAGAAACCCAGGGCAGCATATGCTGTGTACTAAGAAAAAGCCGTTAACGAGAAACCCAGGGCAGCATATGCTGTGTACTAAGAAAAAGCCGATAACGAGAAACCCAGGGCAGCATATGCTGTGTACTAAGAAAAAGCCGTTAACGAGAAACCCAGGGCAGCATATGCTGTGTACTAAGAAAAAGCCGTTAACGATAAACCCAGAGCAGAATATGCTGTGTACTAAGAAAAAGCCGTTAACGAGAAACCCAGGGCAGCATATGCTGTGTACTAAGAAAAAGCCGATAACGAGAAACCCAGGGCAGCATATGCTGTGTACTAAGAAAAAGCCGATAACGAGAAACCCAGGGCAGCATATGCTGTGTACTAAGAAAAAGCCGTTAACGAGAAACCCAGGGCAGCATATGCTGTGTACTAAGAAAAGCCGATAACGAAAAACCCAGGGCAGCATATGCTGTGTACTAAGAAAAAGCCGTTAACGAGAAACCCAGGGCAGCATATGCTGTGTACTAAGAAAAAGCCGTTAACGAGAAACCCAGGGCAGCATATGCTGTGTACTAAGAAAAACCCGTTAACGAGAAACCCAGGGCAGCATATGTTGTGTACTAAAAAAAAGCCGTTAACGAGAAACCCAGGGCAGCATATGCTGTGTACTAAGAAAAAGCCGTTAACGAGAAACCCAGGGCAGCATATGCTGTGTACTAAGAAAAAGCCGTTAACGAGAAACCCAGGGCAGCATATGTTGTGTACTAAGAAAAAGCCGTTAACGAGAAACCCAGGGCAGCATATGCTGTGTACTAAGAAAAAGCCGTTAACGAGAAACCCAGGGCAGCATATGCTGTGTACTAAGAAAAAGCCGATAACGAGAAACCCAGGGCAGCATATGCTGTGTACTAAGAAAAAGCCGATAACGAGAAACCCAGGGCAGCATATGCTGTGTACTAAGAAAAAGCCGTTAACGAGAAACCCAGGGCAGCATATGCTGTGTACTAAGAAAAAGCCGATAACGAGAAACCCAGGGCAGCATATGCTGTGTACTAAGAAAAAGCCGATAACGAGAAACCCAGGGCAGCATATGCTGTGTACTAAGAAAAAGCCGTTAACGAGAAACCCAGGGCAGCATATGCTGTGTACTAAGAAAAAGCCGTTAACGAGAAACCCAGGGCAGCATATGCTGTGTACTAAGAAAAAGCCGTTAACGAGAAACCCAGGGCAGCATATGCTGTGTACTAAGAAAAAGCCGATAACGAGAAACCCAGGGCAGCATATGCTGTGTACTAAGAAAAAGCCGATAACGAGAAACCCAGGGCAGCATATGCTGTGTACTAAGAAAAAGCCGTTAACGAGAAACCCAGGGCAGCATATGCTGTGTACTAAGAAAAAGCCGTTAACGAGAAACCCAGGGCAGCATATGCTGTGTACTAAGAAAAAGCCGTTAACGAGAAACCCAGGGCAGCACATGCTGTGTACTAAGAGAAAGCCGATAACGAGAAACCCAGGGCAGCATATGCTGTGTACTAAGAAAAAGCCGATAACGAGAAACAAAGGGCAGCATATGCTGTGTACTAAGAAAAAGCCGTTAACGAGAAACCCAGGGCAGCATATGCTGTGTACTAAGAAAAAGCCGATAACGAGAAACCCAGGGCAGCATATGCTGTGTACTAAGAAAAAGCCGTTAACGAGAAACCCAGGGCAGCATATGCTGTGTACTAAGAAAAAGCCGTTAACGAGAAACCCAGGGCAGCATATGCTGTGTACTAAGAAAAAGCCGTTAACGAGAAACCCAGGGCAGCATATGCTGTGTACTAAGAAAAAGCCGATAACGAGAAACCCAGGGCAGCATATGCTGTGTACTAAGAAAAAGCCGATAACGAGAAACCCAGGGCAGCATATGCTGTGTACTAAGAAAAAGCCGTTAACGAGAAACCCAGGGCAGCATATGCTGTGTACTAAGAAAAAGCCGTTAACGAGAAACCCAGGGCAGCATATGCTGTGTACTAAGAAAAAGCCGATAACGAGAAACCCAGGGCAGCATATGCTGTGTACTAAGAAAAAGCCGATAACGAGAAACCCAGGGCAGCATATGCTGTGTACTAAGAAAAAGCCGTTAACGAGAAACCCAGGGCAGCATATGCTGTGTACTAAGAAAAAGCCGTTAACGAGGCATTAGTTAGTCTTAGTTTCTTGACGGGAGCGTTATAACAGCATTTTTGTTTGTAGGTTTCCTGAGGTCTTGAAATTTTGATGTCTTAGCTCAGGCCAACCTATGGTGCATGCGCCAAAAGTGGCGCATTGGATGATTAGAAAGTGGCGCATTGGATGATTAGAAAGTGGCGCATTGGATGATTAGAAAGTGGCGCATTGGATGATTAGAAAGTGGCGCATTGGATGATTAGAAAGTGGCGCATTGGATGATTAGAAAGTGGCGCATTGGATGATTAGAAAGTGGTGCACTGGATGATTAGAAAGTGGCGCACTGGATTAGAAAGTGGCGCACTGGATGATTAGAAAGTGGCGCACTGGATTAGAAAGTGGCGCATTGGATGAGTTGAAAGTGGCGCATTGGATGATTAGAAAGTGGCGCATTGGATGATTAGAAAGTGGTGCATTGGATGATTAGAAAGTGGCGCATTGGATGATTAGAAAGTGGCGCATTAGATGATTAGAAAGTGGCGCACTGGATGATTAGAAAGTGGCGCACTGGATGATTAGAAAGTGGCGCACTGGATGATTAGAAAGTGGCGCACTTGATTAGAAAGTGGCACACTGGATAATAGAAAGTGGTGCACTGGATGATTAGAAAGTGGCGCACTGGATGATTAGAAAGTGGCGCACTGGATAATTAGAAAGTGGCGCACTGGATGATTAGAAAGTGGCGCACTGGATTAGAAAGTGGCGCATTGGATGATTAGAAAGTGGCGCACTGGATGATTAGAAAGTGGCGCACTGGATGATTAGAAAGTGGCGCACTGGATGATTAGAAAGTGGCGCACTGGAAGATTAGAAAGTGGCGCACTGGATTAGAAAGTGGCGCATTGGATTAGTAGAAAGTGGCGCATTGGATGATTAGAAAGTGGTGCATTGGATGATTAGAAAGTGGCGCATTGGATGATTAGAAAGTGGCGCATTGGATGATTAGAAAGTGGCGCACTGGAAGATTAGAAACTGGCGCACTGGATTAGAAAGTGGCGTATTGGATGAGTAGAAAGTGGCGCATTGGATGATTAGAAAGTGGCGCATTGGATGATTAGAAAGTGGCGCATTGGATGATTAGAAAGTGGCGCATTGGATGATTAGAAAGTGGCGCACTGAAAGATTAGAAAGTGGCGTATTGGATGAGTAGAAAGTGGCGCATTGGATGATTAGAAAGTGGCGCATTGGATGATTAGAAAGTGGCGCATTGGATTAGAAAGTGGAGCAGGGGATGATTAGAAAGTGGTGCACTGGATGATTAGAAAGTGGCGCACTGGATTAGAAAGTGGCGCACTGGATGATTAGAAAGTGGCGCACTGGATTAGAAAGTGGCGCATTGGATGATTAGAAAGTGGCGCATTGGATGATTAGAAAGTGGCGCATTGGATGATTAGAAAGTGATGCATTGGATGATTAGAAAGTGGCGCATTGGATGATTAGAAAGTGGCGCATTAGATGATTAGAAAGTGGCGCACTGGATTAGAAAGTGGCGCACTGGATGATTAGAAAGTGGAGCATTGTATGACTAGAAAGTGGCGCACTTGATTAGAAAGTGGCACACTGGATAATAGAAGGTGGCGCACTGGATGATTAGAAAGTGGCGCACTGGATTAGAAAGTGGCGCACTGGATAATTAGAAAGTGGCGCACTGGATGATTAGAAAGTGGCGCACTGGATTAGAAAGTGGCGCACTGGATGATTAGAAAGTGGCGCACTGGATGATTAGAAAGTGGCGCACTGGATTAGAAAGTGGCGCACTGGATGATTAGAAAGTGGCGCATTGGATGATTAGAAAGTGGCGCACTGGATGATTAGAAAGTGGTGCACTGGATGATTAGAAAGTGGCGCACTGGATGATTAGAAAGTGGCGCATTTGATGATTAGAAAGTGGCGCACTGGATGATTAGAAAGTGGCGCACTGGATGATTAGAAAGTGGCGCACTGGATGATTAGAAAGTGGCGCACTGGATAATTAGAAAGTGGCGCACTGGATGATTAGAAAGTGGCGCACTGGATTAGAAAGTGGGCACTGGATGATTAGAAAGTGGCGCACTGGATGATTAGAAAGTGGCGCACTGGATTAGAAAGTGGCGCACTGGATGATTAGAAAGTGGCGCTTTGGATGATTAGAAAGTGGCGCACTGGATGATTAGAAAGTGGTGCACTGGATGATTAGAAAGTGGCGCACTGGATGATTAGAAAGTGGCGCACTGGATGATTAGAAAGTGGCGCACTGGATGATTAGAAAGTGGCGCATTAGAAAGTGGCGCATTAGAATGTGGCGCATTAGAAAGTGGCGCATTAGAAAGTGGCGCATTAGAAAGTGGCGCATTAGAAAGTGGCGCATTAGAAAGTGGCGCATTAGAAAGTGGCGCATTAGAATGTGGCGCATTAGAAAGTGGCGCATTAGAAAGTGGCGCATTAGAATGTGGCGCATTAGAAAGTGGCGCATTAGAAAGTGGCGCATTAGAAAGTGGCGCATTAGAAAGTGGCGCATTAGAAAGTGGCGCATTAGAAAGTGGCGCATTAGAAAGTGGCGCATTAGAAAGTGGCGGACTGCACCCAAGTGATAAAAAAAAAACGAGCGTAACAATACAAAAAGTATTAACCAATAACCAATTTGTAGAGAAGATTTATAAGAGAAATTCAAGTAACTTACAGCTGGAAATAAGATTTACTGAGAATAAATCTAAATATTGGCAATAATTTTCATTTATTTTATGATTTCATGAACATCCTTTAATTAATTTATAAATTCCTCTATATTCACTACACATAGTGTTCTGCCCTTATGTGGGACATTACACAAAGAGGAACTTGGTTACAGGAGTCGTTCCATAAGTGTACATGTTTGATACTTGTTTAACCTTGAGGTGCCAGGCACCAGCAGTGGCTGCAATGCGTCGCACGTTTTTACCAGTTTACAAGTGACATTCGTGCGGTAGATTTTGTGAACAATTGAAGTTTTGTACTTTTTCTAAACTTAAGCTTTGTTTTTACAGTTTCACATCACAGTGCAAATAAAATGAGCAAAATAAAAGCAGAAATTGATAGTTAGCGTCAGTTTAATGAGCAGTGAGAAAATGAGTTCTTATTGCGGGTCCGTCAGAAAAATATTTGTGCAACTGAAGCAAAAATTTGATTAGATTTGTCTTTTGCTCTGTAGCAACTTTAATTTCATTGTGTTGTTGTGTTTACCTTGTCCTTTTTCCTCTATTTTCACCCGAGACGTGATCTAAAGTCTCCTAATCATCCATTTGGGATCACTTTTAATTGGTCAAACTTCTTTGTAGGAATACTTGTTTTTGGGCAACTTGTGAATTATTACAAATATGTCCTAATTGCAGTTCTCTTTCCCAGTTTGTCAATAGAATCACTAACCAGATATTCCCACTAACCAGATACTTCCAGATGATCCCTAAATCCATTATAATTTGAAGAACCAAAATCTGGATCCAATACTGAATTTTCTGTTATCATACTATACGGTCTCCTTGTTTTCCCAGACTTTGTTCTTGGATCAAGAAAGGTACTGGACTCTACCTTTCCAATTAACTAAGCTAAAATTAAAATTTCGCATAACTGCATAATCGTGTAGTGAAACTATTAGTAAGAAGAATCACTCTTGATCGCTTTACTCTGGCACATAACGCTCCCCGTACCCACTTTCCGCTATTTCTATCAGCGTAGAACTACTTCGGTCACTGAACGTAGCATTCGGCAGGCATGTCTCTACTCTTCAGATAAAACCACTTCTCTTCTTGTAGCATCAACTTTTCCTTCACATGCAATCAATTTAAACTGTTTATCTTGTCGCAGATGCTTCCACTATTTGAATAATAGATAGAAACCTTTCAACTCTATGGTCTCCCTGTTCACCTTTGGGTTTCTAATACGTATTTATATTGTAATTTTTAGCCACTGTGTTTGAACAGGTTTCTTTCACACTGCCTTGCTTGTTATTAACTTACAGACCGGGCCGCGGGGGCGTTGACCCCCGGAACTCTCTCCAGGTAAACTCCAGGTAAACTCTCTTGACAGCTGTTATTTATGAAACCCATCGCTTACACTGCCTAAATCTATACTACCAGAATTCCTTCTTTTCCACATAGACTCGTACCACTATCTATTTTGTTTAAAGCCCGATACACTGTAGTAACAGCCCTCACGACCGAACTATCTATTGTTGCTACCACAGATCTAAATTATTGAATTCCATCTCCGGCACGCTTGTCATTGCTGCTACAGAAGTGATACCAAGAACAAGAACATTAATACCTTCACTAATGTGGTCAAACCACATTAACCCGAAAATAGAGAGAACGAATTGATATTCTGGATAGCATTTCCTTCAACCACATTTATTTTCAGCTTTTATCCTTGGTTGCAGATCAATTTCAATTGGTTGCATTTGGTATCAATGGAATCCCTTTCCTTGTTTCAGGAATAAATCTTGTTCTCTCTCTGAAGCGATACCTACTTCCTTGCTTCCTCCACCACCACCTTCACCTGAAGGCACAATTATTCAGAATACCGAGAAGACATCCTTAAAACCTCAGAAGAAGTAGCACAGATTCCAGTACACAGATCTTCAAGGGACACATGTCATCTCACTAATGATGCATGTATTGCTTATGTTATGAGTCACGTGTCAGTAGTGATATTCTCCAGTTTTGATACAAAAGGTCCGCCATGTTTCTCCTGTGTATTTTGTATCAATGCACTGATGTGAATAATTTTATCACTGTACTAATGCTGCGGATAATTTTATCACAGCACCAGCACTGTGGATAATTTTATCAAAGCACCAGCGCTGTGGATAATTCTGCATCGAAAGCGGTATGGGGAACCTGCCCTATGGGTCCAGGACGAAATATACTTGAACTGGAAAACTCAGCCATAAAACTCAACCTATGACAACGACACCTAAACTATAATTCCACAATTCTTTCTTCAGCTTTAATACACAAAGTAATCAGTGAGGGAAATATCATTAATTAGGGTTATCGTTAGTGGACTGTACACATTAACTTGAAGATTTAAAACGGTAAACATTTATGAACATAATATCTCTGTTGAAATCATAGTTAAATTTTTCTGTCTACAGAGAAATCCAGCATCACTAAAGCAACAATTAACTATTTATATGTGTAATGTTGTTGGTTTATGGCCTAACGCCTATATATTTATTTTAACCACTTATTTACCCGTGAGCTTGGGAGTTCGACATTTTTCAGGCCCCAACTGTGGTAGGCCTAAATTGGGTTCCCGTGCGGGGCCGGTGAATTCATAAACCAGATTACTGGGTTTCCCATATTGGTCAATATCCCCATAGTGATCGATGGGACTATCGAAAGGGTCAATAAACTGTAATACTAAGCTGAATAAAAGACTGAACCTGGAAGTGTGTGGTGACTTACGACTGAAAATCCCAATCACCAACCAAATATCAGTGTCCTTGTTGACGCTCATCAGACTCATCCATCCCATTAATATCAACAGTTTCAGTAAAAGAAGGTATGTTAACTCTTATTTGTTCATCATGTAAATATTATCTATTTTTATGAAATTATTATCTATCTTAATGAGGTCATTATTATTATCTATTTTTATAAAATTATTATTATTATTATTAGCATCCATTTTATTAAGTTATTATTATTATTATAAATTTTTATGAAGTCATTATTATTATCAGTTTTTATTGTCATTATTTTATTATCTATTTTTTATAAAGTCATCATTATTATTATTACCCATTATTATTATATAATAAATGTTTTGGGGGCGATGAACAATTTATAACTTCACGAAGGCGTCGATGAGCCGAAGAGTTTGGGGAGCCCTGGACTAGAACATCCTTTCTCCTATAATGGAAAAGTGGCTCTGAACATTACTTGTAGTGCTGATTCGTGGAATGTTGTGGTGGGATGGAATCTACCCATTTTTCCAGGGAGCTAATCTCAGGACGTTCACCCGACTGAAATTACAAATAGTATCACTCCTCCTGCTACACGCCACCCACGTTACCACAACATGTGACTAATTTTAATATCAAATCGTTTAATTCGTGGTTGGGAATGATAGCAAAAGTCAATTAATATATTTCTTACTGCCTTTCATATAATATTTGAAGGCTTTGAAGAGTAATTTATAAAATCTAATGATCATTACGAAATCAGAATCACCCTTTTAATGATTCGTCTCTATAGCAGGATATGACAGTGTGGATTTATTATTGAATCACATTTTTAATATCGAATGGCCTTTTTTAATATCAAATGGCATTTTTAAGTATTAACGAGTGGCCTTTTTAAGTGATATCGAATGGCCTTCTTAAGTAATATCAAATGGCCTTTAGGTCCTGAGGCAGAATCAAATATATGATATGAACGGTAAATGTAATGGGGATATCCTATCCAGTTACTTTTGCTATGGCTATTAAGTGATAAACAGTTCTACAGCTAAAACTAACATTATACAATAACACAGAGCATAAAAATATTTTTCCAGAGCTGCTAATAAGTTCTGTATTTCAGTCTGACAATGTCAAGGTTTATGACACGAAGACTTGTACGTTAACACTAGCACTCTTCAGTCCTCTGGTGAGAGTAGATCAGTGGTGTTGCCTGGTTGAAAGATTAGGCAACAGTCTGAGCTGTTGCCTTTGGGAAGGGATACGAATTTCTGCTTCCCGTGTCTGCAGTCTCAGATGAATTGTGTCGGAAACTGTATTGCAGAAAAGATGTTGCTAATGATGTCACATTCCTCTTCTAAACATTGGAAGCTGCAGGCTCAATAGGTTTTCAGAAAGAAGCCAATCACGACTCCCTCGTATTATTTTCTGCCGTGATGGGAGACGTGTAGAAGATCATTTTATTAGTGAGTTCATCTTAAATTTCAACTGCTTATCCATTTTAAGAAGTAGGACATCTAGAAAGAGAAGTGTGTTATCTCTCATGGTGTGTGTGTCTCACTCTCTCTCGGTCTCTCTCTCTTTTTTTTTTTTACACAGGGTTTGACAAGGTTAAGGATCCCTAACTTTATTGACAAGCTAAGAGCTGTTACCTACATCAGCTCATTTGGAAGCATTTTTATTGTTATGAGACATACAAGTAGGGAACAGGATGAAGCTGGAGCCATCTGTGGGCCAGCATTTTCATTTGATCAACTGACTTTATCTCGATGACATCATTATGTTGTACGAATGTGTTCCATACTCGAGTCATCCTGAGTATATATGATCTCAGATGAAGTGATGTTCTGGAGAAGGGTACAGCCAGAGTGAAGTTGCTGCTTTCTGCCCGTCTTGTGGCATAAAAGCTTGTTTCACGCTGTCAAGTGTGGTACTTTGACAATATTGGCCTTGTACATAACAGTAAGGCCACCCACATCCCTCCTGTGTTGAAGGCTCTGCTGAAATGACAGATCTATCCAGGATGGGTCCAGGCGAGAGATGAGACGTCTTGCTCTGTTCTCTACTCTGTCAAGCAGTCGCAGATGACGGGGGGGGGGGGAAGGGCCGGCAAACCAAGAAAGTGGAGCATACTCAAGGTGTGAGCGTACTTGTGCCTCGTACAGAATCTTGCAACCCCTACTGTCAAGCAGATGCAAGATACGGCAAAGTGCTATAAGCTTCCTGGCTGCCTTGTTTCTCTCTCTCTCTCTCTCTCTCTCTCTCTCTCTCTCTCTCTCTCTCTCTCTCTCTCTCTCTCTCTTGTTCGATAATAATCTGTGTGGAAAAGTGGAAAGTTCAACAGGGTTAAGTCCCTTCCTAAGGAACCCAATTTCGGATCTTCTAGGCGTAATAACGAGGATGTCATCCATGTAACGTAGCCAGGTAACAGTTGACGGGATGATGACATATGGTTACGCTATGTAAACATCATCTTCGTTAACACTATGTTACCGCGCTTGCCACACAATTCCCAGTAACATACAGTACATGATGTTTCAAAGAAAAACTGCATACACATTCATTATTATTGAGGCTTTAAGATGAAGAAACGTGAAGTACAAAATTTCGCTCAATGACCGAAACGTTTCCTTGACAAAAAAAAATGAATGTTAGACAAGGAAAAATCATTCTTAGCCGTGCATAGCTGAGAGAGTAATGTGTCTGTGTCGCTGGTAACAAAAAGAGAATCAACCCACTACGATCCTCACCGATCTAGCGTTTCACATAATAGTACTACTACTACTACTACCATCACCACTACTAATACTATCCTGATAATTATAAAGATATTATAAAAATATTATCAGTAGTAGTAGTAGTAGTAGTAGCATAATGATGATAAGAAAAAATAACGTTACCTGTTTTGAATTATTTATACTTATTTAAGGAATGAAGATAGTGCAGTGTCTGTGAACTTAAGAATGATTGCCCCCATTTCAAAGAGTTTACTACAGGCATAATTTATAAACAGAATCATTATTGTATTGTATTTATAAGTTTATAGATTAAAGAAACTGGAAGGAATCTGTTTGTCAGATTCAGGGAACACAAAAACGCGAGCAACCATGACATCCTATGTTCCTCACAGAAACATGGAAAGACACTTGACCAACTGAGATGAGGACCGAGTAGCTTCCAGCCAACATAATGTCAACAAACATAACTGGAAGCTTTACTGATTGGGATTTACAATATCACTAAGCAAAATGCAGGAATTTACAGAATTTCTAAATCTTTGGCAAATATGATTCTAAACGAGAACTGATTGCGGCTACACATTGCCTGTCCTCAGTCACTTAAACCTTGGCTTTAAATATCGTTTCACTCTCTAGAGTGAAATAGGTCCCAGGATCAAGTCCCAAGATAAGGTCTCAGGACCAGGTCCTTATGACTATGTTGTGTTATGCGCACGAATAATTTACTCAAATCATCATGATTTACCTGTTTTTTTACTATAACCATTGGATTCGTGTTACATATAATTCTTTACATAAATTCTAGTAAACTGTTATCCTTACTATGGACGCTCAGGCATTGCTGTGTTGCCTGCAGATTTCTGCTTACCAGGACACACAAGTCTCACATTCACCATGATAAAACTCTACTTCAGCGAGAGTTATTTTCCCAGGAGATGGGACTTTTTTTTTTTTTTTTTAAAAGATGCGTTCTTCCGCCCACTGTACGATACTCTCACCCAAGACCGAGCTCCATCTTTTCTCCAGTGAAGTGTATCTGTTACCACTCGGATCATCACATTATCTTGCCCAGATCTTCCTGTGGTATTCTCCTCTGAATCTTTTATTCAGCCAAGTTTTGTGACTTCAGCTATTATTGTAATAAAAAAGAAGCGCTAAACCACAAGGGCTGTCTTCAGCTAATTTACTCATATATAGCATTAAAGAAACCGTATCACGGGCGGGATTGAACCCGCGGTCAGAGAGTATCAAAACTCCAGACCGTCGCGTTAGCCACTGGACCAGCTAACAGTCTGGAGTTTTGAGACTCTCTGACCGCGGGTTCAATCCCGCCGGTGGTATGGTTTGTTTGCAATCGTGTCATTACGATTTCGTGTCATATAGCATTGATATGGAATGCCACTTGTGACTGGACTCCATTCTACTTTCATCCTATTTATGAAAATTCTCTTCTTATTAGTTAATTCTGTCAAACAATGAGAAAATATTTTTTCCAGAACCATGTGCTGCGACTTTCTTCAAGAGTCTTCTGCGTGGGACCCTAACAAAAGCTTTAATATAATTTTAACAGTATCCTAAATTTCACCATAATCAACTACCTCAGATGCTACAGTGATGGACATCGATAAATTTTTCAGGCTTTAGCTGCTCTTTGTGAATCTCTGTTGAGACTTACTAAACTAATAATCCTCATCCAGGTATCTTTTTAGTATTTATTTTTATCAACATATCGGTCGTTTCCCACCAAGACAGGGTGACCCGAAAAATAAGAAACACTTTCATCATTATTTACTCCATCTTGGTCTTTGTAGAGGCATGCCTATACTAGTTAAAATAATGCGACATATCAACACCTTCCTCCCCCCCCAAGAGTGCAGGCATTGTATTTTTCCATCTCCAAGACTCAAGTCCGGTTTGCCGGTTTCCCTGAATCCTTTCATACATGTTACTTATCTCACACTCGAACAGCACGTCAAGTCATAAAAACTATTCGCTTCCACTCACTCCTATTTAAAACAATCACGCACGCTTGCTGGAAGTCCAAACCCCTCGCACGCAAAACCTCCTTTACCCCCTCCCTCCAACCTTACCTTAGGACGACCTACCCCACCTTCCTTCCATTACCGATTTATATGCCCTCCAAGTCATTATATTTTGTTCCATCCTCTCTAAATATCCAAACCACCTCGACAACCCTTCCTCTGCCCTCTGAATAATACTTCTAGAAACACCGCACCTCCTCACCAAGCTACGGATTCTCTGCATTATATTTACACCACGTATTGCCGTCCGACACATCATCTCCATTGCTCCCCGCCTTTTCTTGGTTACAACATTCACCACCCATGCTTCACACCCATACAAAAGTATTGGGACTGCTATACTCTCATACATTCCCCTTTTTGCTTCCATGGATAACTTTCTTTGTTTCCACAGACTTCCCAGTGCTCCACTCACCTATTTCATCCTCATCAATTCTTTGACTCACGTTATCTTTTATAGACCATCTGCTGACAAGCCCACTCCCAAATATCTAAATGCATTCACTCCCTCCATACTCATCAGCAAAAAGTAACTGTGATGACTCCCACTTCGTGTTAGATTCTTTAGCTCTTAATCCCACACCTCTTGCCAACACCCGAGCATTCACTTGCCTTACAACCCTATCTATAAATATATTAAACAACCATGATGATATCTCACATCCTTGTCTAATGTCTACTTTTGCTGGAAAACAATCTTCCTCTCTCCTGATTATCCTCGTAAAAACTCATAACTGCCTCCAGTATCCTACCTGTGGAAAATATATAGTATATTTTCCGAAAATAGTGTATTGGTATGTAAATTAATAAAATATATTGTATTTAATAAAAATTATGTTATAAAAAATGGGAAGCCTGCGCCTGCGCAGAAGAGACTCGCCATTGTTGTTTGAATTGAGAGTAACAGACGTTAGTGAATAATGGGAAGAGTTTTTCATGCTCTAGAGGTAAAATTGGGCTGACACCTCGCAAATACAAGTCGAAATTGTTGGATGTACATTCCTGCATAACTTGAGATATCAGGCGACTAGACAAGACAGCTCCAGGAACCTCAGATAAGTCTTATGTTATAACTCTGGCCAGTGTTATTTTCATAGACAGTGAGGTTTTCTGAGTATGATACACATTAATCTCCAGTCAAATTGGTGAGTGATTTTAAGATATTCTCCTTCTGTTATGTAAATGTGTATATATATATATAATTCTTTATTAATTTAATATACAGTCCACCAAATTTTATTTACCAGAATTCTTGTTGATGCATCTTTCATTTGTAATTAATAGGTCTAGAGCAACTTGTGGATATGACAGTTGTAAGTATCGAAGGGGGACATTTTTTGTGACCTAGGTGTCCCAAATTCCTACTTGTCTATGTAACTCTGATAAATAATAATTATCTTTGTTATTTACTGGTATGTACATTATGAGTTACATACAGATAAATGTAATTTTCCACACTGCCATATATTCCGTACATTTGCAACATCTGCCACATTGTGATGAATGGTTTGAAAAACCGACAAGTTGAAGATAGAGACACTTATGCTGCATAAGTGTCTCTATCTTCAACTTGTCGGTTTTTCAAACCATTCATCACAACTGTCAGACACTGCAGTATCATGGGATCTTGTTACAAAGAATTCTTCAACACTTGTTCAACCTTTGGACGAAGACCTACTTCGACTAGTGGATGGTACCACTATGACCCCGCCTCCGCCTGCTTCACCTCACCTCACTACAGTATATAAGCCACGTCTACGGCCCTATGCTGTACATTCTACAAGATTGATGGACTGAACACATCGACTCCAGGTTGAGGGACTGATTACCTCATTCTCCTCCTCTCCTTATGCCTTCTTTGTATTGGACTGATGAAGCCACTGTGTGGCGAAACGTTTCGTGAATAAAGATTCCCATATGCTGCATAAGTGTCTCTATCTTCATCTGCCACATTGCTCTTCTATCCACCCTATCATCAGCCGTTTCCGAGTTAATAAATACTGTTCACCTATATGCTTCACTGTGAACACTTTCTAAAGCCTTCTTGTTCATCTGCAATCCTGCTCTCAATCTTACTCTTAATTCTTTCAATAATAACTCTACTATATACTTCACCAGGTATATTCAACAGGCTTATTCCGATATAATTTTTATACACTTTTATGTCCCCTTTGCCTTTATGCAAAGGGACTATGCATGCTATCTGCCAATCCCTAGGTACCTTACCCTCTTCCATACACTTATTAAATAAAAGCACCAGCCATTCCAAAATTATATCCCCACCTGGTTTTAACATTTCTGTCTTCATTCCTTTAATTCCATCTGCTTTATCCCCTTTATCCCCTTCAATCATTTTATTACATCAGCTCTAATTGATTCAAATGATTTGTCTACTATATGGTCAGGTTTACTTGGCAGTAATTTCAATGTATGTGCATATCCCCTGATTTGAAAATAAAAAATACAAATTACTCTAGCTATCTTACTCCTCATCAGCACAAAATTAATTTGGAGTGATATGTTTAAATAGCTATTTAATGGCTCACTAAGTTCCATCTTCCGCTCTTTATGTACCGTCGAAAACAGTTCCTCGAGATTAGAGCCTTCTTTGGCTTTAATCTGTCTTCGTGTTTGATACCCGTGTCCCTAGTGACTGTGGTATTAATTTATTGTCTTCAGGCCCTCCATGATTAATTAATTGCTTGAATACCATTAACGTTTCCCTTGAAGACTGACAGGAAATATCTGTTACAAAGAGAGCACATTTCCTGCTCATTATAAGAAGCTGTTTTGACAGTTCCTTTGGGATTTGTTTTTGATTTACGTGT
Organism: Cherax quadricarinatus; assembly: GCF_038502225.1. NCBI lineage: Eukaryota > Metazoa > Arthropoda > Malacostraca > Decapoda > Parastacidae > Cherax > Cherax quadricarinatus. The sequence goes on from NC_091367.1 coordinate 17,113,078, forward strand.
CTATAATTTCATAAACGCATTTATTTTTTATCCTCTTTTTCTTTTACTCATCTTTTTGATGCGCCTGTAAATTTCTTTCTCTCCCAAGAGATGTTTCAGTCTCCTGTTCATCCATTTTCGATAGTTTTCACTTAATCTAGTTTCTCTCCGAGGAATATGTACAGTTTATGCACATTGTACATTACCTAGAAAAACTGTCATGTTAACAGTTATATTAATTACTATTTGTAAAATCTTCGTCGAAAGAATCAGTAGCTAGAAAACCTTAGTCAACGCTAGACAAGTTCTCATTCTATGCATTATAATCCAAAGTGACTTAGACGACACAAGAGCTACAGATACTCACTGGCTGCTGGTCTGGCCAGGGCTTATCCATAACAAAAAATCGTGGTTGGGTCGGGTTGTAGCCCCTAGAAACTTTCCAAATGTTACTGGCTGGAAAGTTCTTATGATTCTCTGATGTTTAGCTGTAAGCAAAATCTATTGGTAATCTCAGCATACAATGCCACGAATAATAAAAAAAATAATGATAATAATAATAGTAATAACAATAATAATATTTAAGTAGCGTCATCATTTGTTAGGTGATAATGGATGAAATACGCATAGACTGAATGGAATTAATCACAGCATACCGACTTCGGAGATGGAAAATTTTGTATAAGTAACCCCTGGCTGCCTTCAAGAGAGAGCTGGACAGATACCTAAATTCAGTGCCGGATCAGCCGGGCTGTGGCTCGTACGTTGGACTGTGTGCGGCCAGCAGTAACAGCCTAGTTGATCAGGCCCTGATCCATCGGGAGGCCTGGTCATGGACCGGGCCGCGGGGGCGTTAATCCCCGGAATAACCTCCAGGTATCCAGGTATGCAGAAATGCATGACAAGCTTCCTTAAATTACCCTGGAAAGAGAAAAATTTACTGACCGCTTATTGCTTGACTGTACGAACACTATCAATACCTTACCACACAAAAAACTGACCAAAAAACTGAAAATACCTTAGTCGGTAACAGAACTGATAATGGAATGCTTTATTAATTTAATGCAGTCATGATGATTGACGAAGTGTTTGAATGGGTATAAGGTAAGTGGGGGTTGACGGAAGCCACTCATCACTATGTAACAAACTACTCTAATATAACGCACTCAAAGTAGTCAGAGCACTGAACTGTGGCGTGCACCAAGTACGTCACCTTAATTTGGTGCAAATCACACACATCTTCCATTCACACTCGACTCAGCCCAAGCCCGGTAGTTTATTGTCATACAGTCTTCAGGGCTCCATACCTATACTCAGAATAACTGCCAGTTATAAATTTCAACCAGTCAGGGTGAGGTGTTACCCACTTACCCATGTCTGGAGGTCAGTCTCTCACTACCTTTGGCTGATTACACATCTTGGTCTCTCTCTCTGAATCTATAAGAAACTGAGACTGATCATCCTCATTTTTGTTGTCCTTTTTCTTTGCTTTTAAGTATGTCGTCTGCCCACCTTACCGCTCTGTTGTACACACTGTAAATATTGTAAATACTGGGAAGTACAATGCCTGCACTCTAAAGGAGGAGTTTGAGATATTGACAATTTGGAGGGATATATTGTGTATTTTTATAAGTATATACTTCTAAACTGTTGTATTCTGGGCACCTCTGCAAAACCAATGATTATGTGTGAGTGAGGTCAAAGTGTTGAATGATGAAAGTATTTTCTTTTTGGGGATTTTCTTTCTTTTTGGGTCACCCTGCCTCGGTGGGAGACGGCCGACTTGTTGAAAAAAAACTGGTATTGGTGCAGGGAATACACGAGTCCTCAAAAAACTATCTATTGCGTCTGCCTCTGCGTTTACTTCCTAGTTGTTCCTTTATTAGTGATCATTTTTATGGCCAGGTATCACAGGCCGTCTATTTGTACCTGTTTTCAAAATGTTAGCTTTTCTTGTCTTTATTTTCCTCTCGACCAACAATCTTTCCAACTGCTCTATCATACTGCATTTTTTATCCATCACCATTCTTGTCAGCCAACCTGCGGCCATAATAATAAGGGGAGATGCTACCAGCGTAGTCTCTGACTACGCTGGTAGCATCTCCCCTTATTAGTACTAATATGCCTCAAATATTCTCTAAAAGATGAACTGTCTTTATTCCTATAATCATATACAAGTCTCTTTTAGTAAAAAAGGTTAAGCTTATTAGGTATATTTACAAAGATGAAGACTACAAAATTAAACCAGCTTCAGAAAAAGTGAAATAATGGATCGCTCAACTTGTAACACTGGTATATGTAATATCATGAAAATGAGGATATATGGAGAGCAGACAGTACATACCTTACTAGGAGGTGAAGATACAAGGCTGGATAAGTAGGAGACCAGCTAGTGAAGGTGAGAAGACCAGACATGGATGGAGGGCAGCTCATGAAGGTGAGGAGACCAGAGAAATACAGTATACAGATGGACAGCTGGTCATGAAGGTGAGGACATCAGACCCAATTTACTACATGGATGGAAGGCAGCTAATGAAGGTGAGTAGACCGGACATATACACTGTGGATGGAGGGCAGCTAATGAAGGTGAGCAGACGACAATGCACTATATAGATAGAGAGAGCTAATGAAGGTGAGGAGACTATACACAATACACTATATAGATGGCGAGCAGCTCATGAAGGTGAGGACGTACAGAACCAAACCACAGACACAGCGTAGCAGACCACACTTCACGATGCACTTCTCGAACAGGGTAAAGATCAAACCAGAGATTGGAACAGTCAATGACTCGTCCAAGCTAGCACTTGCAGCTGTCGTCAGTGGCAGAATGCAAGTCAAGTTTAATGCGATTCTGTCGCTCAAAGAGGCCTTCGTTGTCGTCTGCACTGACGACACCGAGGCTGAAAAACTCATTACCACCACTGCTACAACCACTCGACGAGATCAGGGATTTATTGTCTTGACTTCCCCAGCTCTGAGGGCCAGGAGAACTGTGTTCCTCAAGAGACTCGACAGGCTCATCACTGCCCAGGCTACCGAAGAAATCAAGTCGTCCATTGAAGCACAGAACCCTTGGGCCAAGGTGAAATTCATTACTAAAATACCCAAAGCCTCCTCCATGCTGAAGGTCACCTTCAGTGACGTCAACATGGCAGCCAGAGCTCTCGCTGAGGGACTGGTTATTCACTACTTCCACATCAATCCAGCCTTCATCGAAGCAGAAAAATTCCATCAAATTCCACAGTGTTCCAACTGTTACTCATACCTACATACCACCAAAGACTGCCCTGCCAAGAATAAGAAGTTCTGCTCCACCTGCGGCCAAGAAGGTCATGACTTCAAGACGTGCACTACTGCCTCTCCACCTAAATGCTTGAACTGCAAGAATGATCACCATACTCTTGCTGCCAAGTGCCCAACCAGACGAGATATACTTAAGAAGCAACTCCAACAACAAAAAAATACCCACTGCAAAGCGACTACAGATGCTGCTATTACCAAGCTTCAAGCATATACTACCAAGATTCTTCAAGCCACGCAAGCTACATCTACCACTTCTTCGCCAGCTCTTGCTGGCGACTCCACCAAGGTTCTTCACTGCATCATGTATGCTCATGTGCAGAATGTAGCTGAACTTGGTTCCTTCAACACCGCCATCAACGAACTCTTCAAGCTCAACAACATGCCTGGTTTCACATTCCCTGCATCTCCACCTTCCACAGAGATCATAAAATCCACTGCAAATGTCTTCAACATTACCGCTGCTCCACCGCTACCACATCTTCCTCCCGACACAGAGATGGACCAATCAGAGACCACTGAGACGCCGACCGATTCCACCAATGAGAGTCTACCAGCACCTGCTTCCACCTCCGTCACAACGGACCAATCAGACGCCTCATCTCAAACGTCTCAGCCACCAGCCAAGAAGGTTAAAACACAATAGCCTTGGGATGCATCCCTACGTACTACCGCCACTCCTTCACAAGAAGTCCACTGCTTGCCTGGTGTACACTTCTACACAACCAACCAGAATGAGAACGCAATGTACACTCCAGAAATTACTCAACGCCTCCACAACGGGACAGTCAAGTTCACCTGCGACTCAACTCGATCATTCACCACTGAATCCCTGATCAACCTACTCTCAAAAAGTCACCGCTTTGTGGCACTCGACCACACCACAAGGAAGAAATTCAGGACTCTCCAGAATGGGGCTGCCGAAGACGGTACCCTCATCTAGCAGGACTGTCAATGATCAATCATCGTGAAGGCAAGTTTCCCCAGCACTTTGCTGCCTGCTAAAGCTGGGGTGTGGCTCCAAAAAGAACCCTGTAATTGCTGCCTCCGCCCTCCTATGCTGCTGAAGATGCTAAACGAGAAGATACTTCCCACTTGGGGAGTCATCGCAAGACAGAAGAAGTCACCCTCCAACCGGAGGGCCCCAAGAAACAATACAGAAGAAAGAAGATGAACGACACCCTCCGCCCGGGAGGCCTCCGCCGGGTCGCCATCTGGAGAAAACCCGGGCCGGAAGTACCGGCAAACCTACAACAACAACAACATGAAGGTGAGACCATACACAAATAACCCACACATAGGAGAAACATTATACAGCTCATGGAGATAGCAAGGAGACCAGACTCATTTTAATATATATGTTAAGAACAACTCATGGAATGAGAAGAGCACAAAGACCTGGGTGTTTCCATGACAACTGTTACAAGGAAAACATGTCATACCAGCAACTTAGGCAATAAACGTAAATCTAGCTAATTAATATAATCTTCCAGCAACCTAAAAATGCAGTAACCATATTTGTTTTAATTTACATTATTTTTATATATTATAATTAATATAAAATAATAATACATATCCCTAAAGGGGGACGTTTAACAGTTTTCCGGAAATTTTCATTTTTTCTTCCTCCAGTAACTGAAATTGTTAAAATTTCTGCGAATTCAAAGTCTGTCGCTCACCTTGAGCTGAGTAAATTTCATTTTGTCAGTTTTATTAAGTAAACTGTTTTCCTTGTCGGAGCTAGAGAATGCTTCTTCTGATCGGTTTCAAATCCTAAATGCTAGTGCGTCTTAATTGGGATTATTTTTGGGGTTAATTTTGGGATGTATGAATACCACCTATTCCATGTATTTTTGTGAATTTTATCAAACTGAGTTGTATTAAGGAATCATGATTGAATAGTTTTTTCATACAGGAATGTAAATTTTTTAAGTAGAATGTAAATGAGAAAAGAAATTTTTAAGGAAAGACTTTCATATTTTAGGAAAATTATCAGCAAGATTCATCATTCCTTTCACCGAAAAAATCGTTTATAACAAAAAAAAGTCTTAATCAATATAGGCCAGTTTGATTTTGTTGGTGTGTGAAAACTGGAGATAATCTCCTATCATCGACTTCAAAATTTCACCGTAGGTATATTATCTTCGAGTGTGTCGATCTCATTTTGCCATTTTTTCAATTTTGCCATTTTTTCAATCTCGAAAAGTTATATTATTTTTTTTCATCATTACATTATTTTCATTTGATGCATGATCAAAGGAGCTGTGCCTATCTTCTGATAAAATTAAAAATCGTGAACGGCATAAATTTTAAATGAAATGGATGAAATGTTTCATGGGTTTAGATTCTTATATATATATATATATATATATATATATATATATATATATATATATATATATATATAATGAATATAGGGAGGTACCACCTCTAGAACTGTTATGGGGACCTTCATCCTCAGAGAAAAGAATAAACTTGTTTCAGGGAAAACTCAAGATTCTCCCTGAAGCTGTTTGAGAATTTTCTCCTACCACCCCCTATATTATGTATATATATTTTATTTAAAGACAAAATGCATTGACAAAACATTCACAAAAATATGATACAAAGTAAAACAACATAGGTAACTCAGAGCTACATCTCGAATACTTCGTCCAGCTCCCCTGTTGGAATTTGTATAATAACTGCCAACACATCAGCACTTGTAGTACTGATGTTCGTTTTCTTTTAACACACCGGCCGTTTTCTACCGAGGTAGTGTGGCCAAAAAAAAAAAGAAAAAACTTTGATCATCACTCACTCCGTCACTGTCTTGCCAGAGGGACGCTGAAACCACAGTTCTAAACCGTAAATGTTCCCAGCCATCTTTCAAAGTGTCGTCGTCAAAGTAAACAGTTTCTTAACGTTAGGTTGTGTAAGTTATCCAGTGAAAACATTTTTAAATTGGTTTCTGATAAATAAGTCACAATGTTTGACTTTTTGGTTATCCAAAGTTAAATCAACATAAAGTACCATTGTGTGCCTATAACACCTATGTACCCTCAGGACCATTGTCAACAAAACATTGTGTTTACTCAAGTTTCATAAAACTTGTTTTCTTTACTTACGCTTTTACAAGTGAGTCACTTTTACTTACAGAAAAGTTTGGATTGATTTTAGTTTGTGTCGTACGCAATTTGCCTTTTTTAAAGGAAATTGCAAAATTTTGAAATACTGTTTTTCATGAAATAATTTCCGATTGTCGCATACATCAAACTTTAGTCGTTCCATGCGTCAAGTTTACATGTTTGTGTATTTTAAGATATCGTATCTTTGGTCCCTGAGGGTTTGAATTAGAGATGGGTTGTGTATGCCCTAATTTACCATTTTTTTTTGAAGAAGTTTAGATATTGGTTTCCAAGTGAAGACTTGTGGATGCTTCTTCTCGTTCCCCTCAGATCTTCAACACTAATATTCAACTGTGTTACCAGTTTATGTCGCGTTCTGCACTATTTCAATCGCGTATATCAAGACACAGCAGTTGAAACACATCTATAGTAGTTAAAATTGTTTGTAGTAGCAGTAGCAGTAGCAGCAGTACAGCAGCAGCAGCTAAAATTTTAGTAGTAACAGAGAACGAGACCTTGCGAGATAGAGATAAACTATGACAGAGACAGACTTAAGATGGCATGTAAATATGATTCTGCAAAAGCAAGCGACAGTACAAGTCGTTTAGTGTTGGGAACTTTGTATTAATATGGACTGAATAACAATTGAGGTTCCTTTCTTTCAGCAGAGAAAAGTCTTCTGTTTTAGACACCATTTATATAGAAACTCCAGCACATTACATAACTTATGCTTCTGTTTAAAATGCATGAGAAATTGACTCGCAATTTATCGTTAATTATTGTGTTAATTCTTGTATCAGTAACCAAACATTGGTTTAATCTTAAACAGATTCAGTGAATTTCTTTATCTTCAGTGTAATATTTTTTTAATTCGTATATGAAAATCTTTTACTAAAGACTATGTACTAGAACGCAAGAAGTCCCACTAGTAAATATTTTACTGTAACCTCACATAAAATGCCGGAACATTAGAGAGAGAGAGAGAGAGCCGCCCCCGCCGCCGCCGCCGCCGCCGCCCCTCCTCCGCCGCCCCTCCTCCGCCGCCCCTCCTCCGCCTCCTCCGCCTCCTCCTCCTCCATTAAAGCCTCGTGGCTCTCGAGTCGTTTCATCAGTCAAATCCAGCAAGAGTTTATGAATCTTAAGTTGGGAGCAAACTTCCTGGTGGTTAAACACGTCCTTATCCTGAGTCCTTTGCAGTGTTTAACATACAGCCAGTAAAATATTCAGATAATATTGCGTTTACTGTGTGTACTCACCTAACTGTACTCTCCTAATTGTGGTTGCAGAGGTCGAGACTCAGCTCCTGCGCAGCCTCTTCACTGGTCGCTACTAGGTCCACTGTCTCCCTTCTCCCCGAGCCTTGTCGTACTTCTTCTTAAAGCGATGTATGGATCCTGCCTCCACTACACCACTCTCCAGGCTATTCCATTTCCTGACAACTCTATGACTGAAGAAATACTTCCTAACATCCCTGTGACTCATCTCTGGAACATCCTGTCTCCATCTACCTTGTCAGTTCCTCTCAGTATTTTATATGTTATCATGTCCCCCTCCCTCTCCTCTCTTCCAGTATCATCAGGTTGATTTCCCTTAACCTCTCCTTGTAAGACATGCCCCTTAGCTCCGGGACTAGTCTCGTTGCAAACCTTTGCACTTTGTCTAATTTCTTGTCGTGCTTGATTTGGTGCGAGTTCCAAACTGGTGCTGCATACTCCATTATAGGCTGGACGTACACTGTATACAGTCTAAATGATTCCTGAGGTGCCGAAACGCTATTTGTAGGTTTGACAATCGCCCAAATGCTGCAGCAGTATTTGGTTGCTGTGCGCTTCAGATGTGGTCAGTATTACACTCACCCTAAGATCCTTTTCCTTAAGTGAGGTTTGCAGTCTTTCGCTCCCTAAACTGTACTCTGTCCGCAGCCTTCTTTACCTTTCCCTTCTAGGAGCCAGTTTCTGAACCAGGCTTGCAGCCCGTCTAGATTCCTTGTAGTCCTGCCTGGTACTCATCCGACTGAATTTTCCTCATTAGCTTCACATCGTCTATCACTTCCATCACTTCACATATACCAGAAACAGCACCGATCCTAGGACCGACCTCAGTGAAAGGCCCTCGTCACAGGCGCCCACTCAGACACCTCGCTACATATCATGAATCGCTGTTGCCTCCCTGACAGGTATTTTCTGATCCATTAGAGTGCCTTCCCTGTCATACCTGCCTGGTTCTTCAGCTTTAGCACTAATTTATTGTCTGAAACTGTCAAAAGCCTTCTTACAGTAAAAGAAAACGCAGTCTACCAACCTACCTCTCTCTTGCTTTACTGTTATCACCTTGTCGTAGAACTCCGGGAGGATTGTGACACAGGATTTCCCTTTCCTGAATCCGTGCTGGTTGTGGTGAGTAAGCTCATTCCTTTCTAGATGTTCCACCATTCTTCTGTTGATAATTTTCTCCATGACTTTGCATACTATGTCAATGACATCGGTCGGTAGTTTAACGCTGCGTGTCTGTCTCCTTTCTTAAAAACTGGGACTACATTTGCTGTCTTCTATACCTCAGGTAGTCGCCCTGTTTTGAAACATGTGTTGAAGATTGTTGTTAGTGGTAGAGAGCGCGCCTCTGCTCTCTCTCTCTCAGGACTCACGGAGAGATGTTATCCGGCCCCATCGCTTTTGAGGTATCTAGTTCACATAGCAGCCTCTTCACCTCCTCCTTCGTTATATGTATTGTGTCCAACACTTGTTGGTGTACCTTACCACTCCGGCTTTCTGGAGTCCTTTCTGTCTCTGCTATTAATACTTCTTTAAATCTTTCGTTTAGCTCCTCACATAGTTCTCGGTCGTTTCTTGTGATCTCTCCTCCTCCCTTCCTTCCTCAGCCTCATTACCTGGTCCTTGACTGCTGTTTTCCTCCTGATGAGACTGTACAACTGCTTTGGGTCTGATTTAGCTTTCACTGCTATGTCATTTTCGTATTGCCGTTAGGCCTCCCTCCTTATCAGAACATATTCATTTGTGTGTGTGTGTGTGTGTTTGCGCGTGCGCGCTCCTGCGTGCATGTGTATGTGTGTGCGCATGGGTACTCACGGAGTTCGATACTCAACTCTTCAGCTGCCATTGCTGGTTTCTAACCTCGTGGGCCTTATCATACCTATCCCTGAAACTGTGTATCGAGTGTGTCTCTACCACTTCGTTTTCTAGCTCATTCCACTTATCTACATCCCTGAGACATAACGTATTTCATAAATACTCAGCAACTCCGCACTACAGCAGTGTAACAGTAACTGTATAGTGGCTCCTCTATTCTACTCACATATCATGATTCAAATATTATGATTTATATAATATTTGAGATATGTAAATCAAAACTTCTGATACTTCCAAACTACTTCTGACCTGTTGTCTGCAATTTTCATCGAGTAATCTATCTTAAGAGTCTTACCTCCCGTCTTGTCAGTTGATATTCACCTTCATTCATCTAACTTTCTCCTCACCACTTCATGTGACTTGACTTCTAACATTTCCACTCTTTCCATGTCTTGTTTTCTGACTTTTATTTGACCTCTTCACTCTCTCCTCGCCTCTTCAACTGACCTATTTTTTTCCCTTACCTTTTCTCTCCCGGTTTTAACTCGACAATGATAGACGATGGACAGTGGCATCTTCTTAAGCTTCCCCTCTTCCCAAATACTAAACTACTCCATATTTACTTAAAGAACAGATCTTTACCTTATCTGCCCTTCAGCTAATGGCTATATTTTATGTTACAATTGACCAAGATCGCCTATGTAAACAATTTTTTTTTATCTATTCGCACATGTGTTTCAAACTGAACGTCAGAGGTAGGAGTGTAATCCAAAACGAGCACTTACTTGATAAGTCACTGTTCGATCGCCAGCTTAAGTCGAATTATTGTAATCCTGGATACTCGTGGGATCCGCCTAAAGCTGTTGTCCAATATAATTTAATTTTTATTGGCGAAACTACTTTTTCACTCTCCTCTCTTCAAAATATCTGTAGATGTGCCTGCAAGTATAAGTGATTGTTCCCCAAAGTGGTCAATATCGACCCCTAAGGGTCTCTGCAACTATCTATGGGGTCGATAAATTGCTGGGGGTTAAAAGGGGATCAGTAAATATCTGGGGACATGCTTTGCGTTATGTATCTGGATTCTTACACCATTTGATTTGGAAATACAAAATGCAGACATTGACTCTCAACTGCAAGAAGATCTCATTGATATTACTGGATCTCGAAACAAAAGCATTGTTCAAAAGTAAAGGCTTAAGTGACTTTTGTTACTAAATACCCCCGGCTTTGTGCAATGGTTGAGACATTTTTACTTGCTTTCCAAAGTCTGTACATAGTTGAAGTTGATTTTAGCCATGCAAATGCAATTCTAAGCAGAGGAACAGACTGAACCTAGAAGAATGTGGTTAATTACGACTAAAACTCACCAATCACCAGCCAACTATCAGTGTCCGTGTTGACGCTCATCAGATGCATCTTTCCCATTAATGATATGAAGAGTTTCAGTACAAAATTACATGTTAAATCATGTATTTTTTCAAAATTTATATTTTACCTATTTTCTATGATGCAATTATTATTATTAATGTCTATTATCATTATTCGTTGTAATATTAGAGTACTGTTTAGTAAATTATATTCGTATAAATGGTTAGGGGTCGATGAACAATCTGAAACTTTAAGGTATCGATGACCTGAAGAGCTCGAGGACCCTGGATATAAGCTCTACCTTCTTGCTCAGCATCACTTGATCTCACCCATCAACATCCCATCACCACCCACATCTCCTTCACCCTCCACACGACCTCCACTCACATTTTTACCCTCATCACCCCAATTCTTTCCTGTCCTCACCGCTGTCTACTCCTAGTTCACTACCACTTCCACCTCCTATTTAGCTATCATCACCATCTTTTCCTCATTTACCATCCTTCCGCTTATCCCTCCTACCTCACTACCACCTCCTTATACACCCATACATAACCTTCAATTCCACCATTTCAACGCCTTGTCTTCCACCACTCAACACCTTGTCCTCCAACACTCAACACCTTGTCCTCCACCACTTAACTATAACTTACATCTCACCTCAACCCTCTTCTCCTTTGGTAAAACAGAAATTCACTATCACTCGAACACACAATCACCATACCTATATTGCAAACATATCTCACTAAAACTACCAACCAAATTGTAACACGATGCGCATCTACTGCAACCACCACAGCTGCATTCATGCCAGCAACACCAAACAATGCAACACAATAAAACAACACATTAGTTGCTGATTGTAATATTAGAAAATGTAATACCTCAAAACGTAGGGCTTCACCATTTCTCCTTCCACCACCATTCATAAGAACATAAGAAAAGAGCATCACTGCAGCAGGCCCGTTGGCCCATACTATGCAGGTCCTTTACAATCCATCCCACTAACAAAACATTTTCCCAACCTAATTTTCAATGCTACCCAAGAAATAAGCTCTGATAACTATCCACTCATTTGCAAGTCCCACTCAAATCCAACCCCTCTCACTCATGCATTTATCCAACCTAAATTTGAAACTACCCAAGGTTTTAGCCTCAATAACCCAACTAGGTAGACTGTTCCACTCATCAACTACCCTATTTCCAAACCAATACTTTCCTATGACCTTTCTAAACCTAAACTTCGTACCGAAGAGAGAAAGGGAAAGGGGACGGAGACGGTGAATGGCAATGGATGCTAACACTAAGAAGAATGGTCAAAGGTAATTGGTGGTGAAAAGAAATTGCCTGTTGAGATGTATTAACTTCATGATCACGGTGCTTGATAAAAAAAAAATCAGTAAGTTGTTAGAGGAAAGAGAATATGCGAGAGAAAGTAATGATTGAGAAACTAAAATATGACAAATACAGAAAAGAATGCAGGAAAAATGAAAATGCAGTTGAAAGAAGTAATTTGAGAGGAGTTCGATAAAGCAAGGGAGAAACTACGAAGGAAGGAAAGATAGGAGGGAAGCAGGAATGCATAGAAAGAAAAACGCTAAGAAGAACGTCTTTAGAAAGATTATAAACGGCAAGAGGTGATAAAGGAAAGAAGAACTTTCACTGGATAGACACAAAAGATGAAACTGGAAGCAAGGAAGTAAAGAATGGGAATATAAAATGAATATTGTATTACAGGAAACAAGAAAGAATATCTTTAGTAATTTCAATTGGATAAAAGAAAAGGGGAAAAATCAGGCTAAAAGGAGAAGAGGAAGAAATGAAAAAGAGACAGGAGATAAAGGAATTAATAAACATTACAAGGATAAGAAATGAGATTACTGAAGACTGTTCAGAAATGTGCTGATGAGAAACTGTTTGCTACTGAGGAAGAAAAATCTAGACTAATTAGAGAAGCACAGAAAGGAGTTTCTGGGGGACTGGTACAGAGGAGGAATGGAAGGCAGCCAAACAGTTGTAACCAGAGTGGAAACAGAAAAATAGACAGACCTACATAGATTAATAGAAACTAAAGAAGAGCAGAGTAACCTCTTTCTTCCTCCTCTTACCATCCACTCTCCTCTCTTCATTTACAAACACACAATTCCCAGAGAGCAGACTCAGCAACAGTCCCGTGTATCTTTAAAGTTTGTGATGCAGCTGAGAGACATATTACGAAAAAACTTCTGTGGATGCCAAGAGCGTTCACAAGAAAGGGGAAGAATCTCAAGTAGGAAACTTGTGAAACCAATAGTCGGAGGATAAAGAACCGATATTCGACGAACGAAACCATGAATAGTTGACACCAACCTAAGTAGACTTTTGGATGGTGAATACACATGGACTCAATGGCTACTTCATTAGGTACTCCCTTATAGCACTGGGAAAACTCCCCTTTGCCCCAACAAATACCTGAATTCTTCGTGACATGGATTCAGCAAGGTGCTGGAAATATTACTTAGAGATCTTGCTTCATGTTGATATGATAGCAACATGCAGTTCTTGCAAATCTGCGAGCTGCACATTCATGCTGTAAATATTCCGGTCAACCGCATTCCAAAAGCTTACGCCAATTTCTCACCCTACTATCTGTATGCTATAGCAGAAATCTATATTCATCAGACCAGGTGACTTTTTTTTCTAATCTTCATCTGTCCAGTTTAGTGAGTCTGTGTCTAATGTAACCTCATTTCCTGTTCCTAGCTGACAAGAGTAGAACTCAGTGTGGTCTTCTGCTGCTCTAACCCATCTACTGCAAGGTTCTACGTGTTGTGCATTCAGAGATGCTTTTTCTGTATACCACTGTTACAATACATATTTATTTGAGTCACTGTCGTCTTTCTGTCAACTTAAGCCAGTTTGGCCATTCTCAAGACTCCAGCAGACTTAAAAATGGCCAAACTGGCTCAAGTTAGGCCAGCAAGTTCACTGCACTGCAGCAGACTTGCTGGCCCAAGTTAGGTATGTTTAACTAACACTAACCCATATTCACACTCTCTCATGTACTTGTCTAACCTACTTTTAAATCTACCCAAGATTTTAGCTTCAATGACGATACTCGGGAGTTTGTTCCACATATCTACAACTCTATTACTAGACTAATGCTTTCCTATATCTTTTCTAAAACTATTTTTTTTACCAACTACAACCCATTGTTGCGAATCCTGTCCTGGTTGGATATTTATTTAAGCCTCTACCATATCTCCCCTAATTCTATGGCTTTCTAGAGAGGGCAGATTCGGTGCCCTCTGTCTATCCTCGTAGAAAAGATTTCCATCTCTGTATATTTCCCAGTGCAGTTATGTCCATTCTGTACTACAGAAACTCCTATTGTTTATCCCTAATGATATGAAACCAAGAATTTTATTAACTTTAATCCAATTATTTATGCACTATTGTCTTAACTTTAGATTACTGCTAACCAGAAGTCCTAAGTCTTTTTTTCAGTGATTGAGATCTACATTATTAAATGTTCCAGGTGTGGCGTGTGTCGAGTACATTATATTTTATTCGACGTGTTACACACCCATTTTGTGACATGCAATTCAGAGTGTAGCAGTTCTGGGGCCCCACTGCTATGCTTATTTCTGGTTCAAAACAGAATTCTGCAGTGATGTCTACAACGCGCCTAGCAGGACTGGTAGACTTCCAGAGTCTCTGGTCGAATCCACTCTGCTTACAGTGACTCACTTGAACAATTACAAACTCGTTATTTTCTCTCTGTACATAGTGTAAATATTTATACTCCTGCTTGTTTGCCTCTGCTCTCGCTTTCCATGCTAAGTTTGTTTGCTTGTTGACTTATTTACTACCAGGTGATACAAGCCATTAGACTACCACTTGTGTTCGTAATACTAGGTTTCAGAACCTTACTTTTGTCTACATTAACTTACATCTACCATTTCTCCGACCACTACATCAACTTATCCAGAGTTTCCTGTAGAGCTCCACTGTGCTCATCAGAATTATTCTGCTGGTCTCAATTTATTCCCTTATCTATGTTATTTATGTATATTGCGAACAACGATGGGCCCAACACTGACCCCTGTGGCATACCGCTTGTGACGCGTCCTCGTTATGTTTTCTCCCCGTGTATGCAAACTCTTTGCTGTTTATCTATCAAACACACCTCGAACGAGGGAAAAAAATCCCTTCTTATCCTCTGTACCTTCTCATTCCTCAACACTATCCTGTGTTGAACTCAAAGGCTCACGAAATCGTAATAACACAACTGTAATAACCCCTAATTGTTTTTTCTATTAAAGGCGTGATTAATTTGTCTTTCCAATAATCTTGACAAGCATTGATTCCATCAATTTTCCCCACAATAGAGGTTAGGGTAAGTGGTCATAATTTGAAGCTAACGGTCTGTCACCTGCTAAGTGGATAGTTATTACATTTGCAATTTTCCACTTATGCGGCATTATACCAGTTTGTAGAATGCTGAAAACACCAGCCAATGGTTTGCTAAATTGCTCCATATATTTCTTTATAACCTCTGAGAACAGTTCAAGGCCAGGTGATCTGTTTAATTTTAATCTTTCTATTTGTCTTAGAACTATGTCACTGGTGACATTGATCGTACATAATTATTTTTGCTATGACCTATATAATTTTTTTTTATTTCTGGAATTCTGCGTAAAAAACTGAAAGGAAATAAATGTTGAAAATTGTACACATTTCTTGGTCACTGACAGTGAACAGATCTGAGCGAATTTTAAGTAGGCCTATCCCGTCCATAATCTTGCTTCTATATACCTAAAAGAAACCTTCTGGGATGTTCTTCGATTTCCATGAGACTTTAATTTCACAATCTCTTTTGGCTTTCCATATTCCTTTCTTCACAACTCTCTTTAATTGACTATATTGATTTCTTAAGTGTTCGTCGGCTGTTTTGATTCGCCTGTAAATGCGACTATGAGATGTTTTAAATTATCCATTCAAGTTATTTTTATTTAAATTGATTTCCCTATTATTTAACGTATGTTGCCTAGGTAGCTTAAACTATACTTTGAAAATTCATATTGGCAACTATCACTGCCTACCTGACCCACAGGAACTACCTGGTGTGACCCACTTGCCAGGTCACACCAGGTAATTCCACTCTGATAATACATCATATCCATTTAATCAAATGTACGAAAATCAGCGACATAGATTTGATTGCAGTTATAAATGTAATTATTACGTAGGCCATTGTAGATTATATGTGTAAAAAATCATCCATTAAAATAATGTCAGTGGACGGGATTTGTACTGAAACCGGACGCGTATTAGTCCTGTTAAGATAAGATAAGATTTTGTTCGGATTTTTAACCCCGGAGGGTTAGCCACCCAGGATAACCCAAGAAAGTCAGTGCGTCATCGAGGACTGTCTAACTTATTTCCATTGTGGTATTTAATCTTGTCCCCCAGGATGCGACCCACACCAGTCGACTAACACCCAGGACAATAGGTGTAAGGAAACATGTCGGAATTTCCACCCGCCGGGAATCGAACCCAGGCCCTCCGTGTGTGAAGCGGGAGCTTTAGCCACCAGGCCAACGGGCCACTGTTCAGTTAGCGTAGCCAGGATAGGACAGGAGAGGGGAGGTAGCATATAAGTTGGTTCTCAGTATTTCTGTGTAGAGGCAAGAAAGAGATCATTACATCAGATTATGTTTAGAATTGGCAGAAATAGCCACACTCAGTCACAATCTTTCACCTTCTAGCGAGTTTTATTCTTCCAGTACCTGATTCTGCGATCACTTAACCTTATTTACTCAGGTAGTTTCTCACATAAGAGTTCATGACCTCATTCCTTCACCTCAGCATCTCTCTCAACCCCTCTATAAATACCCTGGTGAAAGAAGCGTTTTCCCAATATGCCATAACCAGCAAGGTTTTTTATTTCATTCTGTCAGTAAACTCTACCATTGTCTTGCCTACTGGCACATGCTAGGTAGGTCTACCTAATTCCCAAACACACCTAGTCATGTATTTGTTCAATCAGATGACAGCATGTTTCTACGGCAGGTCATCAGACCCGCGTCAGGAAACACTTGTCCTGTTTCCTGACGAACCTTACCAAACTTAACTTATTGTAAAGCTACCCGATGTTGTTTTATTCACTTTACATGGGAGTTTATCCACTCATTTGCTCCTCTACTGTTATTTCAATGGCCAGTAGCTCGGTTGGTAGCGCATTCATCTCACACATTAAGTGTCCTTGATTCGATCCCCGGTACGGATGGAAACATTGGGTGTTTCCTTACACCTGCCGTCTCTCTTCAGAAGCAGCAAGTAGGCACCTGGGTGTTAGCCGACTGGTGTGGGTCGCATCCTGGGGGACAAGATTAACCTAAGTTGCCCGAAATGCTCTGCATAACCAGTGGCTTTCTATATAGAATGTCATTGCTGTCAGCCAGGTGTGAGTAAGATGTATCATGTACTTACAGAAATAAATATAATTATTATTATTGCATCTATGTAACTGCTTGATAAAGCTCCTGGAGAGCGAAACGTTGCCACAATAAAATATCACATTAGTTGCACTTGTGTCCTTTTACTTTACATAAATTTATCCCATTTAAATCTTTTGCTACGAATCCTGTCATGGTCTACCATTATTTACAATACGTTATTTACGTTATTTACAATACCTTTATTTATTACCGTTATCCCTTGTGTACACTTCCGTCATATCCCCCGTAATTCTATTCTTTTCCGCAAGGCAAATTCAGCGCATCAATCTATTTTAGTAGGAAAAATTTCTGATTCATGGGATGTGTGTTTTCTAGGGCATTTAAGTCTGCTCTGTTATATGGAGGCCAGAAATGATTAGCATAATTAGATATTCCCGAATAGAAACGTGTAAGTGGTTACCTGAAGAACAAAAAGGCACAATACCGTGACAATACCGTGACAATACCCTGAACAATAAACAAATAACCCACACATAGGAGAAAGGAGCTTATGACGACATTTTGGTCCGACTTGGACCATTTACAAAGTTACACACACATTGTGACTGTAAATTGTCCAAGTTGGACTGAAACGTCATCCTAAGCTCCTCTCTCCTATGTGCGGGTTATGTGTGTAAGCTGTTACCTAATTTTTTCGATTTTTTCTTAATTTTAAGCTTTTAATTCCCTCATAAGACGAGGCCTCAAGGATCGAAATCAAATGTCCAAAGTTGGTTTACTGTGACAAAGGCAAGATGTTTGAAGCACTTGTCATACATAGATGCTATATGATCAATTACAGAACATATTTCCAGGATCTTAGGATATGTCTGATAACTTTCGAAACTCTCTGCTGCTTGGCTTCAGATGTTCAAAAAAAGTATCTCTTGATTCGTCGATGATGGGAAATTAAATTCACGTGTGTAATTGCACGTCTGAAATTATTAAGTGTCAGAAAGTGTGTAATTTTTATTCTCATTGTATCACATTCAGTATAAATAAATCTACCTCTTCTGAGTGCTTAATATACTAAATTAGTTTATATAATTTGCCAGAAACTTGGGAGATTAATTGATCTCTATATTTTTCTATTCCCTTCTGGGATCCTCTTCAGCAAAGTTTTAATTAAACTTTATTCACCTGGACTCTGCTTTCTTGAGCAGAGTGTCTTGGTCTTTCCTTGGATTGAATGAGGATACTTCCCATTTCCCAATCACTATAGGACCCCTATAGACTTTGCTTTTGGATGACAAGTTTTCTGGCTTTAGGCTATGTAGGCGCACTTTTTTTAATTCTGTGCATTACATTACATCTGGTCCCCTCCTCCTAATCTGTTTTCCACAAAGGAAGCTTCTCCTTGGTTGTGTATATTTTGAAGTCCCAAATATTATTAAACTATGTGGTTTTGAGTTTGATGGCATACAATACAAAAAAGTTGACAAGACATGTGCAACAATTAGGTACTTAACTGCTGCACATGTGTCTTAATTATCAAACTATTTGGTTTCTGTGAAGTAAATGGGAATCACTCTTCTGATCAAAAATAATTCAATGTTTGACTTCATCAGACGTTCGTGAATTAAGTCCACATAATTTAATTTTTATATACCCATAACATATATGGGAAATTAAGAATACTGTAAAAAGAATGTTATATACTGAATTCCTGAGTAACAGATATTTACAAGCTTAATTATTTCTTTGCTGATTCCTTAAACATTGATCAACTTTTCTTAGAGAAAAGCTTGGATTGATTTTGATCTGCATAGGTTCCAGTTTGCAAATTTAGGGAAGAAAGTGGGAAAACTCAAGTACTGTTTTAAATATAATTTCTGAGTGTCATCAGATTGGCATTAACATTACAACACTGATAACGTGAAAATGTAACTGCTGAGCGGCTTCAAACTTAATGTGCTTTTGTATTTTAGGATATTGGTCTCCATAAGATAACAAGAGTAAAGCTCTTCAGTTTGGCTTCAAAGCTGGTGTTTTACAGTGGAACGTTTGAGTTAGTTTTCTGTTGAGTATATCCTAATTTGCATTACTTATTTAAGAAATTGGAATACTTATTTCTTATGCTAACTTGCAAATACGCTGCTTTGTAAAACTGTGATGAGATTCACTTTGAATTGCAGCGGCATTTATTAAGTCCAATAATTTTCCCTCTAACGAAGCTAAGTTACTTGGCATATAATTTGAAGCTATAGACCTATCCCCCACTTTATGAATGGGTATCACAGTCCCCATTTATACATTAATACAGTATGTTAACAGTTTGTAACGATTTATTGAAGAGACCATATAATGGTTTGCAATTTTTCTCTTTACTTTATACTCCTTGAAAATAATTCAGCCCAGTAACTCGTTTGGTTTTAATCTATTTATTTGAGAATTATATCCCTAGTGAGTTTGATATTTCATAGTCTATCCAGGTCGTGACTTAACTACTTTCGTTTAAATCCTCTTGTGTAAAATCAAAGTAGAAACTAATGTTAAAAGTTACATTCATTACTTTATCATCAAATGTAACCTGAACTGAGTTACATTTATGTGGGCGTCATTTTCCCCTTATTTTATTTTTCAATACCTTTGCGTTGGCCATTGATTCCCTTCCAAATTTAATTTCATAACCTCATTTGGCCTTTCTTATACAATTTTTGACTCTCAATGCCTTTGTTCATTAGATGTTTCTCTCCTTTTTTGATATGCCTGTTAATGTCTCTCATTTTACCCAAGAGATTTTCAATCTGTTGACTGAGCAGTTTGTTCAGTACTGTAAAAAATGATTTATTGGAAACAATGTTCACCATCTTGATCCTCACAATAATTTCAAGTCAGGTCACTCTGATATAAGCTACCCAGATAATCATTTAGCGCCACATAATCTGCAGCGTGAAAATCAGGGACCTTAACTGTTATTACAGTAGTTAAATGAGATCGACGTCATTTGTTAACGTTTCATCCAACCCCTTAATTAAACAGATTATTTATTAGAGATTTCTTGTTTGCCAGAACCAAATCAAGCAGTTTATCAATACTTTTTGGTTTGGTTACAGTTTTATAAAAGATAGTCCTGATTAACTTCAATAAAGTCACTAGGCTCTCGATTTCTTTTAAAATTTAGCCGTTCATTTAAACTAAATATATTTCATTTGAACCTCACCTTCCGTAGCTATTACGATACACCAGGACTACTCAACTGTTATGAGCAAAGGTCCACTTGGACAAGAAATATGTATGCAAAGGCCCGGATTCATTTTTTACACACAACCATGAAAAGCAACAAATCGGAGTTTACGTCAGTGTACTCACCATTTTCTATGAACTTCATTTTCAGTTCTCGTCTTATTAAAATTTACAAAATATGGAGATAAATAGTAGGGAAAAAATATTTTTTATATTATATCGAACAAGTTTTGGATTTTTTTTTACAGGATTCAATACCCACCCAACGTACTTAATCATAAAATAGGTGGGCACAGAAAAGTAAAGCCAAACTTCCTAAAAAGAAAATGAGAAAACCCGAAATCATACATTGCACACACGCAAATGCACAACTTTTCCCGAAATGCAAAGTTGCACCAGTGTCGCCAGACTTCCCAGCCCATATACGGCCAAATTTTTTCCAAAATATCAAAAAAGTCAAGTTCATTGCACAAGTGATAATTACCAATATGAATAACCATTGAATGGAAGAAAATATCACTATCGTTAGTGTGACTTTGTAAATGGTCCAAGTCGGACCGAAACGTCTTCGTAAGCTCCTCCCTTCTATGTGCATGTGTATCGTTCCAGTCACGGTATTGTGCCTTTTTTTTTTATTTGTTATTTATCACTATTCAGCTAGAATGCTGTATTCCACTCAGAATGATATATTAATCCCGCTCTTCTGTACCACCTGATCCTGAACGTAGTAACACCTGTTATTTAACTAAGCGTTCTTCTGAAGCCCGAGGTCCAAATACAACACTTTCAAGGTTCGTATTCGGATCGCGGGCTGTCAATTGAGTAGCCCTGCGATACAGCATATCGTACCTATATATTTTACTTATTAACCTATCTATACTTATTTATACTATGACGGCTTATATGACTGTTTATTCTTGATATTTTCATTTTAGTATTACCTATTTGGTTCTTATTATCTGGTCGAACGCTTAATATTCCATATCAGTTCCAGTGACTAATATATTTAGAAAGAAATGTGATTATTTCTGTTAAGTCCTTACTTAATTACTACATCTACTTTGATCCTGGAATATATTCTTTTGACGAACTATTCCCTAGAAAAAAAAAAATGATAACTTATCATTCCACTGTTCCTGAAACATTTTTGCCCTCTTATTTTTTTTTCATATCATCATCTGTAAACATTACCATTGTTTTCCTTCCGTTTTTTATATTATTTAAATTTTCTGATATCCATCTATACAGAGAACATTATTCTGTGTTATAGCAGCCCATATCACATTCTAGCCTAAGTATACTATAAACAAACATACCTTAATTGGTTTGTTATAACGATGTTCGTACAGAAGTGGCAAGCTGGGTATACGTACCTGAGGGACAACAGAAAAAATTATCATCACACCTTGGAAGGTGAAATGTACTGTTTTTATATGAGATGACTTGTGTTGTGTTGTGTTGTGTTGTGTGTGTATGTGCGTGTGCGTGTGTGTGTGTGTGTGTGTGTGTGTGTGTGTGTGTGTGTGTGTGTGTTTTGTGTGTGTATGTAATTACCTTATCGTAGTTACAGAGCCAGAGTTATACTTACGATGCCTCGTCTTCTGTGCCCTGCTCACCATATTTTTAAATTTCTAAAGATTGTAGAACTTACTACTTCCACGTTTAATGCATTCCAACGTTCAACCATGCATTCCACTGGTCAACCATGCATTCCACTGGTCAACCATGCATTCCACTGTTCAACCATGCATTCCACTGTTCAACCAAGCATTCCACTGGTCAACCAAGCATTCCACTGGTCAACCAAGCATTCCACTGGTCAACCAAGCATTCCACTGTTCAACCATGCATTCCACTGTTCAACCATGCATTCCACTGTTCAACCATGCATTCCACTGTTCAACCATGCATTCCACTGTTCAACCATGCATTCCACTGTTCAACCATGCATTCCACTGGTCAACCATGCATTCCACTGGTCAACCATGCATTCCACTGGTCAACCAAGCATTCCACTGGTCAACCATGCATTCCACTGGTCAACCATGCATTCCACTGTTCAACCATGCATTCCACTGTTCAACCATGCATTCCACTGTTCAACCATGCATTCCACTGTTCAACCATGCATTCCACTGTTCAACCATGCATTCCACTGGTCAACCAAGCATTTCACTGGTCAACCCTGCATTCCACTGGTCAACCAAGCATTCCACTGTTCAACCATGCATTCCACTGGTCAACTAAGCATTCCACTCTTCAACCATGCATTCCAATGGTCAACCACTCTATTTAAGAAGAAAAAAAATTCTAGCATCCCTTCCACTCCTCTTTTTCCTATGTTTACAACGTATTATTCGTCTTGCAGGTATAAAAAAATCTATCATATCCGTCATATCCTGTCCTGACCTTATAAGTGGTTATCATGATTCTTTTTATCCTTCCTATCATCAGACAACATGGGAAACTATAATGTTTTCAACTTTTCATCACAGCTTATTGTGTGCTTTCTTTTATTATTGATGCTATATTTATATGATGTCATGATCACTTTCCATTACCCAAAGTATTAGTACGGGTGGGGATTGAACTCACGGCTAGTGAGTCGTAACCGTAAAACTCCAGACCGGCACTGGCTGTCGCCCCGGACTGGGGTTTCACGACTCACTAGTCGCGAGTTCAATCCCCGCCCGTACTAAAGTTTCTCCTTTTTATTTTCCATTTTATTACTAAAATTTCAATATATTTAGAGTTTTTTATTTACATGTTTTTAAATATTTGATCAATAAATCTTCAATAAAAAACTTGTTTTTACAAGTTTGGTCTCAGACAAACTATCAAGTTTGTTTTCATTTATATATCTTATTTCTACAGTAATGTTTTAAAGTTTACTCCCAATTTATCGGAGAACAAAACCTTCAGAATGTTTCGGTGAACACTCCCACTTGTGAAAGGAACGTTAGGATGAAGTTTCGGTCTGTCCTGGATTATTAGCTAATCATAACTGAGAGCAAGAGGCAAGGAAGGCCAGAAAACAGTATGGGGGAAGGAAGGAGGAGGAAGAGAAGCACGGCTACTGTAGTAGTAGTAGTAGTAGTGGTGGTAATGGTGGTAGCAATAGTAGCAGCGCAGCCATGGCAGTTCAGTAGTAATAGTAGTTCTAAACGGACTTTCTTCTCTCCTAGATACACCTCTCCTAGGAAATGTCATTTTCTTTTCCTACCCTATTTTCTAAATCTTCAAAACCATAACAGCATATCTTCTCTAGCTATCAAACTTGCTTTTCACCATAATAATTCCTCTTCGCACTAATCTTGTTTATCTTGTTTAGCTCCTATCACTAATACTTCCGGTGTCCACTCCTCTTCCTGCCTCTCCAACACTGCTGAAACTGGCTACTCTCTTTCTCACAGACTTCAGACTTGCCAGTATCGCCAAGGCGACCGACAATGCTCTTGTCTCTCATGTCAGAGATCACAACCATCATATTAAATGGTCAACTGCTGAAACTGGTTGATGGACTGAATACATCAGCTTTGCCTCGCCTCTTCTCCTGCTGCCTACAGTTCATTCTCTTTATTTAACTGAAGAAACATACGGCGTAGGAGAAACGCTTCAACAATGAAGATACCCAGCTGTTGCATATGTGTCTAACTCATCAACTTGTCGATATTTTACACCATTTTCAACGTTACTGTTTCAAACCATCTACCTTCCTTTTCTTAGCATTCACAAAACCCACTCTTGTTGCAACAGTTCATATATACAACTTTCTTAACATGAATCGCAGTTCTTGCTTCGTTCCCGTATCTTCCTGCCTTTCCCATAATATCAAATACTCTAAACTTCAGAACACTCGTGACTTGACTTAACTTTTACTACCTCCTCTCCATCCACTTCATTTGTCTTCTACATCACCGTTTATATGCCTTACCTTTCCTCTCTTCTGCCTTGATGGGTTCTGTCCCTGGGTTTCGTCCCGTGGGACTTTTGTCCCTCCGTGGGTTTTCATCTGACCCAGTGGGCCAGTAGCTCTCTGTCAGTGCCCCATTCTTCCCTCGATTATTTACGTTTCCACTTCTACCATTATTACTAATTATTTCACTGCTGCTCCTCTACTATTACCGCTACTATTACTACTTCCTCATTAATACTAGTACCACTGCTGGCACTATTACTACTACTACTACAACCACAACACTACTGTTACTATCACCACCACTTCTGTTGTTACTATTCTTGTGTTCCTCTTTCTCCACCCTCCCTCACCCATTCTGTCATCTGGCCTTCCCTGCTGCCCCTTACTCTCTCAGCTGTTATTTGACTGTGAAATGATGTTATTCTCACTGTTTTTACCAATTTGTTTTAGTTTGGTTATCATTTATAGAATTCTCGTTTCTTTGAGATATCATATACGGTGTTTGCCTTCATTCAAACTTTTAACAGTGATCAAAAAACTTACATTTTCCCCTCATCCTCCTCAGAAAGATCTTGTCTAATTTGCATATCCTCTTAGTCCTCCAGTTTCTCTATGTTCTTAGCATTTTTTTAATATTTCTTCTTAATGCTTTATGCCACAATGTGTTCTTGAAAATTAAAACTCAGTACTCACATAATCTCTGTTCTTCCCCGCTGATTTTTTCCTGTTCTTGTTTTTATTATAATTATGGGGGAGCGCCAGACTCATGGGGATTATACTTTTGTTTTTATTAGCTTTTCGACACAGCCAAATAAAATAATAACACTGCCTCTCAGCAGCTTCCCTCAGTAACAGTTAACTGTAATCTTTTAAAAGTACTCCAATAATATTCGATCTTGCCTTGAGTTCTTCAGATAACATCTGTTATTCAATCTCTACATTTTCCTCTGGTGTTTTCATAGACTTATACTTTTACATACCTTTTCTCGCCCACTGGGAGGTCTTGTTGACATTTTTGACAAAAAACCTGCGCTATACTCACATGTTCTAATTCTCACTTATTCTTAGTTATTCCTGTATAGGTGTCTCCTTGTTTAACCTATTCCTGGTCTATCGCTTCTTTTTCATCTTTTTATTAGTTTCCTCACCTAATGTCTTCTGCATTTCTTTTAAGAGTTTCATTTGATTTCTTAAAATAGCATTTTCCCTATTTAATTTCTCTATTTATTCTTCACGTCTTACTTATTTTTTCAGTTTTAATAATTTTGTCCATGTATCCATGTATCTAGGTAGTAGGTTGGTAGACAGCAACCGCCCAGGGAGGTACTACCGTCCTGCCAAGTGAGTGTAAAACGGAAACCTGTAATTGTTTTACATGATGGTAGGATTGCTGGTGTCCATTTTTCTGTCTCATACACATGCAAGATTTCAGGTACGTCTTGCTACTTCTACTTACAATTAGGTCACACTACACATACATGTACAAGCATATATATACACACCCCTTTGGATTTTCTTCTATTTTCTTTCTAGTTCTTGTTCTTGTTTATTTGCTCTTACCTCAAGGAGGCCTGGTCACAGACCGGGCCGCGGGGGCGTTGACCCCCGGAACTCTCTCCAGGTAAACTCCAGGTAAACTGGTTGTCTTCTCTACGGGTGTATAAGCAAATATTTGCTTAGATTGGGAACTTATCGCTAGGCTGTAAACAAGTGTGTCTCTATACTGCGGTTACATAATTTTGTCTAAATATATTAAATAAATATTGCGTACTCACCCCATAAGATGTTTCGTATTACTGTTTTAATTTCAATTGAACTGGCTGTCACTTACATATAACCCTCTAGGCCTTTTCACCACAATGCATCCATGGATGATTTTTCCGGATAGTGTGGCTGATTTCCGTTTTTCTTCAGCGTCAAACTCTCATGTGTGTTTACTCACCTAAATATGGTTTGCTGGGGTCAAGTCTCAGTTCTTGGTCCCGCCTCTTCGCTAACCGCTGCTGGATTCACCATTTCCCGGTTTGAGGAACCTTTCTGTATCTCTTCTCAAAGCTATGTATGGATCATGCCTCTACCACTCCATTGCCCAGGTTGTTACATTTTCTGACAAATCTAATACTGAAGAAATACTTCCTAACACCCATGTGGCTCTTCTTTGTTTTCAACGTTCAGTTGTGTCCTCATGTTCGTGCTTTCCGTCTCTAATAATCTATGCCAGTTCGTCCTATAATTTCAACATTCATTATTATATCTAATGACAGAACCTTAAATTTTGTATGTATAATTGTACATCCATTTACCATTTGCCTTGGGTTTAATAATTTAGCTTTAATATTTAAAATATTATATTTATATTGACACTAACCTTAAATACTTCACGTGAATAAATGTCACAATATAAAATCCAGAATTTGAGGACAAAACTCATTATACCAGGATATATATATATATATATATATATATATATATATATATATATATATATATATATATATATATATATATATATATATACTATATGTATGTCGTGCCGAATATGTAAAACTGGTCAATTAGCAAGAACTCATTTAAAATTAAGTCCTTTCTAAAAATTTCTCTTATACGTTTAAAGATATATTTTTTTCATTAATGTTGATATAAAAATTTATAATTTTGCACCAAAAGGAACTTAGAAAACTTACCTAACCTTATTATAACAAGCGCAATTTATTTTAGCCTAACCCAACTAAATATATTTTAGATTTGTTTACAATAATTTAATACTAATCAAACACAGAGAAATATATTTTTTTCGTTAGGTTCAGAATGATTTTGACGAAATTATTGCATACACAAATTTTAGCTTGTCCTATATGGCAAGATGAGTGTTGCTATTTAAGCCAAGATCGCAAGTTCTGCCTATTCGGCACGACATATATACTGTCGTTAATGTAAGAGTAATTGCATAACTTTACAAAAACTTAATTAATACAGTATTAGCATAATTTTGCTGATTTTAGCACCTTTTTTTAGGGAGTCTAGCATAATTTGCCAAAGGAAATCTGGTAACAATGGATGTGATGATTTTTAGTTACACACACCTTGAGTCTAAAAATTTTCTTCTAAGACCACTGTTATTGATCTGCAGCTGTAAATTTCATGGTTTTCCTCGTTTCCGACACTCACTTTTTTGCCTCCCGGAAGACCTATCATGCCCTTCAGTATCTCTCCTCTGGTTCTTCTTCTAAGATCGTCCGGCTCAGTTCATTTATCTCCTCTTTGTAGGATAACTCTTATTTTTTTGGACTAGCTTTGTAGAAAGTCTCGGGGCTTTATTTTCTTTATATGCTAGGATCAGGTGTGGGTTTGAGGTCGGTGCTGCATACTCTATGGCAGGTCTGGCATATTTTGGACGAACAGACAAGTTTCTTTGTTGAAATTTTTAAAAGTGCTTCTCATGTTTGCTAGGAGTGCATTTACTGTTGACTTTGTTTATGTATCCCTAGGTATGTTATCATTACTAATCTTACCCAATGTTCTACTTGTTCCAGGACTGCAATCTGTATTCTCCTTCACTACTTCATCTCCTCTCTCCTCTCAGTTTATACTGCAACACCGGTCCTATTATCCAGTCCACTACTCTATGTAATTAATATGCAAACTGTTATCAGTCTAGGTCTTCTGCCGTTTCTTTGCCTTTTCCATTTTTTTATTCGCTCCATTAAGTCAATAATATCCGCAAACAGTAAAAGAAAAAAATAGACATCTGCTGTTGTATGTCGTTTGCATATAGGAGGACAGGTCCTTGTCTGAGCACTGACCTTTATGGGACCCCCTTGTCACCTCCACCCATCATGCAATTTCTCTGACCATCACTCTTTCCCCTTTTCTTAGGTTTTCAGCAATCCTATGTAGCACCATTCCTTAGAATTTGTAGATGCATCTCTGATATGGATTAGCATAATATTCCACTGTACCATCTACAATTATGCGATCCAAATTCACTCTTATTTGCTTACTGTATCTCTGGTCACTCTGCGGAAGTGCTCCGCTAGGTTCATAAAACAGGACTTTCTCACAACCAGTGCTGGCTGTTCTTTACGAATCTTCTACTCTACAATGCGCCACCTTTCTCATTATGAGAATCTTCTCTACAACCATAAGCAATTTGCATGTCAAACTTGCAGGTGTATTTGCATGAGTAGCATCCATTACAGAGACAGAAAGACAATATAAAAGCGGTGGAAGATGAGGACAAGTGTTGCACAAGTGTTTATCAACTTGTCAGTTTTCTTAAGCATATATTATAACTCTCAAAATTCCTAGAAGCTATAATTAATCCAGAAGGTTAAGATCAGCACCATCGAGAAGCCCATGAGCTGGAACTCAAACCAGTCAAACTATGAAAGCATGTATTCAAGAATACACTCACAGTAGAGAGGATGCTATCCACACTACCCAGCGACACGACAGTTCTTGGTTTATGGCAAAGAAGCCTTTATTTGCCAGTAATGTCAAAGAAGCCTTCAGTTTCCAGAGATGTTAAAGAAGCCTCAAGTTTCCAGGGATGTCAATGAAACCTTCAGTTAACAGGGATGTCAAAGATGCCTTCAGTTACTGGAAAGTCAAAGAAGCCTTCACTTGCCAGGAATGCAAAAGAAGCCTTCACTTGCCAGGAATGTAAAAGAAGCCTTCACTTGCCAAGAATGCAAAAAAGAAGCCTTTACTTGCCAAGAATGTAAAAAAGAAGCCTTCACTTGTCAAGGATGCAAAAAGAAGCTTTCACTTGCCAAGAATGTAAAAGAAACCTTCACTTGCCAGGAATGTAAAAAGAAGCCTTTACTTGCCAGGAATGTAAAAAGAAACCTTCACTTTCCAGGAATGTAAAAAGAAGCCTTTACTTGCCAGGAATGTAAAAAGAAACCTTCACTTGCCAGGAATGTAAAAAGAAGCCTTTACTTGCCAGGAATGTAAAAAGAACCCTTCACTTGCCAGGAATGTAAAAAGAAGCCTTTACTTGCCAGGAATGTAAAAGGAAACCTTCACTTGCCAGGAATGTAAAAAGAAACCTTCACTTGCCAGGAATGTAAAAAGAAACCTTCACTTGCCAGGAATGTAAAAAGAAGCCTTCACTTGCCAGAAATATTAAAGAAGCCTTCAGTTTCCAGGGACTCATGAAGAGGTTTACAGGACAGAGACACTGGAAACTCAAATAAAACGCTGAACTTCTGTCTGTAGCAGATTTAGTTAAAACATGAGACAAGAAATCGTAATGACACGATTGCAAATATACCATACCCCCGGCCGGGATTGAACCCGTGACGGGCTGGAGTTTTGAGACTATGACCGCGGGTTCAATCCCGGCCGGGGGTATGGTTTAAAACATGAGAAGTTGAAGATTTATTCAGAATTCTGTGAGGTCTGTGACAGCGTGACCTGGAACGTTATAAATCGTCTTTATATACCAACAGACAAGAGGATTATCAACCCTAGACCTGTGTTATTTAGTCTATATGAACAAGCTAATTGTTACTGAGCCAATATGTTTCCATCATTATAAAACTTACTGGTGCAACATTCGTCATTATAAAACTATTACTGGCGCAATATTCGTCATTATAAAACTGTTACTAGGACAATATTCGTCATTATAAAACTATTACTGGCGCAATATTCGTCATTATAAAACTGTTACTAGGGCAATATTCGTCATTATAAAACTATTACTGGCGCAATATTCGTCATTATAAAACTATTACTGGCGCAATATTAGTCATTATAAAACTGTTACTAGGACAATATTCGTCATTATAAAACTATTACTGGCGCAATATTCGTCATTATAAAACTGTTACTAGGGCAATATTCGTCATTATAAAACTATTACTGGCGCAATATTCGTCATTATAAAACTATTACTGGCGCAATATTAGTCATTATAAAACTGTTACTAGGACAATATTCGTCATTATAAAACTATTACTGGCGCAATATTCGTCATTATAAAACTATTACTGGCGCAATATTCGTCATTATAAAACTATTACTGGGGCAATATTCGTCATTATAAAACTATTACTGGGGCAATATTCGTCATTATAAAACTGTTACTAGGGCAAAATTCGTCATTATAAAACTATTACTGGGGCAATATTTGTCATTATAAAACTATTACTGGGACAATATTCATCATAAAATCCTCAGTTTACAAGAATTTTGTAAGATTATACATTATACTACCTGCTGTAACGCTCCGTCGCATCCTCCTCCCATTCATTCACCACTTACTCTGCCTCTTCCTCCCCTTCCTTCACCTCTTACTCTTCCTACTCATCCTCCTCCTTCCCTTCCTCTTCAACCTCCTCCTCCCCCTCCTGCTCCTCCTCCCAGATTAAACAGACTGTCATGACAACAGACGCGCAAATCAGTTTCCATGAAAGTTAAGAACACTAATTCATTATAGTGTATTTGATGCCAGGGTCACTGGTCCTCCAGGGGGTGGTGCCAGGGTCACTGGTCCTCCAGGGAGTGGTGCCAGGGTCACTGGTCCTCCAGGGAGTGGTGCCAGGGTCACTGGTCCTCCAGGGAGTGGTGCCACGGTCTCTGGTCCTCCGGGGAGTGGTGCCAGGGTCACTGGTCCTCCAGGGAGTGGTGCCAGGGTCACTGGTCCTCCAGGGAGTGGTGCCAGGGTCACTGGTCCTCCAGGGAGTGGTGCCACGGTCTCTGGTCCTCCGGGGAGTGGTGCCACGGTCACTGGTCCTCCAGGGAGTGGTGCCAGGGTCACTGGTCCTCCAGGGAGTGGTGCCAGGGTCACTGGTCCTCCAGGGAGTGGTGCCAGGGTCACTGGTCCTCCAGGAAGTGGTGCCAGGGTCACTGGTCCTCCAGGGAGTGGTGCCAGGGTCACTGGTCCTCCAGGGAGTTGTGCCAGGGTCACTGGTCCTCCAGGGAGTGGTGCCACGGTCACTGGTCCACCAGGGAGTGGTGCCATGGTCACTGGTCCTCCAGGGAGTGGTGCCACGGTCACTGGTCCTCCAGGGAGTGGTGCCAGGGTCACTGGTTCTTCAGGGAGTGGTGCCACGGTCTCTGGTCCTCCGGGAAGTGGTGCCATGGTCACTGGTCCTCCAGGAAGTGGTGCCAGGGTCACTGGTCCTCCAGGGAGTGGTGCCAGGGTCACTGGTCCTCCAGGGAGTGGTGTCAGGTTCACTGATCCTCCGGGGAGTGGTGCCAGGGTCACTGATCCTCCAGGGGGTGGTGCCAGGGTCACTGGTCCTCCAGGGGGTGGTGCCAGGGTCACTGGTCCTCCAGGGAGTGGTGCCAGGGTCACTGGTCCTCCAGGGGGTGGTGCCAGGGTCACTGGTCCTCCAGGGAGTGGTGCCACGGTCACTGGTCCTCCAGGGAGTGGTGCCAGGGTCACTGGTCCTCCAGGGAGTGGTGCCAGGGTCACTGGTCCTCCAGGGGGTGGTGCCAGGGTCACTGGTCCTCCAGGGAGTGGTGCCAGGGTCACTGGTCCTCCAGGGAGTGGTGCCAGGGTCACTGGTCCTCCAGGGAGTGGTGCCAGGGTCACTGGTCCTCCAGGGGGTGGTGCCAGGGTCACTGGTCCTCCAGGGAGTGGTGCCAGGGTCACTGGTCCTCCAGGGAGTGGTGCCAGGGTCACTGGTCCTCCAGGGAGTGGTGCCAGGGTCACTGGTCCTCCAGGGGGTGGTGCCACGGTCACTGGTCCTCCAGGGAGTGGTGCCAGGGTCACTGGTCCTCCAGGGAGTGGTGCCAGGGTCACTGGTCCTCCAGGGAGTGGTGCCAGGGTCACTGGTCCTCCAGGGGGTGGTGCCAGGGTCACTGGTCCTCCAGGGAGTGGTGCCAGGGTCACTGGTCCTCCAGGGAGTGGTGCCAGGGTCACTGGTCCTCCAGGGAGTGGTGCCACGGTCTCTGGTCCTCCGGGGAGTGGTGCCACGGTCACTGGTCCTCCAGGGAGTGGTGCCAGGGTCACTGGTCCTCCAGGGAGTGGTGCCAGGGTCACTGGTCCTCCAGGGAGTGGTGCCAGGGTCACTGGTCCTCCAGGAAGTGGTGCCAGGGTCACTGGTCCTCCAGGGAGTGGTGCCAGGGTCACTGGTCCTCCAGGGAGTTGTGCCAGGGTCACTGATCCTCCAGGGGGTGGTGCCAGGGTCACTGGTCCTCCAGGGAGTGGTGCCAGGGTCACTGGTCCTCCAGGGAGTGGTGCCAGGGTCACTGGTCCTCCAGGGAGTGGTGCCAGGGTCACTGGTCCTCCAGGGAGTGGTGCCACGGTCTCTGGTCCTCCGGGGAGTGGTGCCACGGTCACTGGTCCTCCAGGGAGTGGTGCCAGGGTCACTGGTCCTCCAGGGAGTGGTGCCAGGGTCACTGGTCCTCCAGGGAGTGGTGCCAGGGTCACTGGTCCTCCAGGGAGTGGTGCCAGGGTCACTGATCCTCCAGGGGGTGGTGCCAGGGTCACTGGTCCTCCAGGGGGTGGTGCCAGGGTCACTGGTCCTCCAGGGAGTGGTGCCAGGGTCACTGGTCCTCCAGGGGGTGGTGCCAGGGTCACTGGTCCTCCAGGGAGTGGTGCCACGGTCACTGGTCCTCCAGGGAGTGGTGCCAGGGTCACTGGTCCTCCAGGGAGTGGTGCCAGGGTCACTGGTCCTCCAGGGGGTGGTGCCAGGGTCACTGGTCCTCCTGGGGGTGGTGCGAGGGTCACTGGTCCTCCAGGGAGTGTGGTGCCAGGGTCACTGGTCCTCCAGGGAGTGGTGCCAGGGTCACTGGTCCTCCAGGGTGTGGTGCCAGGGTCACTGGTCCTCCAGGGAGTGGTGCCAGGGTCACTGGTCCTCCAGGGAGTGGTGCCAGGGTCACTGGTCCTCCAGGGAGTGGTGCCAGGGTCACTGGTCCTCCAGGGAGTGGTGCCACGGTCTCTGGTCCTCCGGGGAGTGGTGCCACGGTCACTGGTCCTCCAGGGAGTGGTGCCAGGGTCACTGGTCCTCCAGGGAGTGGTGCCAGGGTCACTGGTCCTCCAGGGAGTGGTGCCAGGGTCACTGGTCCTCCAGGGGGTGGTGCCAGGGTCACTGGTCCTCCAGGGAGTGGTGCCAGGGTCACTGGTCCTCCAGGGAGTGGTGCCAGGGTCACTGGTCCTCCAGGGAGTGGTGCCAGGGTCACTGGTCCTCCAGGGAGTGGTGCCACGGTCTCTGGTCCTCCGGGGAGTGGTGCCACGGTCACTGGTCCTCCAGGGAGTGGTGCCACGGTCACTGGTCCTCCAGGGAGTGGTGCCAGGGTCACTGGTCCTCCAGGGAGTGGTGCCAGGGTCACTGGTCCTCCAGGGAGTGGTGCCAGGGTCACTGGTCCTCCAGGGGGTGGTGCCAGGGTCACTGGTCCTCCAGGGGGTGGTGCCAGGGTCACTGGTCCTCCAGGGAGTGGTGCCAGGGTCACTGGTCCTCAAGGGAGTGGTGCCAGGGTCACTGGTCCTCCAGGGAGTGGTGCCAGGGTCACTGGTCCTCCAGGGGGTGGTGCCAGGGTCACTGGTCCTCCAGGGGGTGGTGCCAGGGTCACTGGTCCTCCAGGGAGTGGTGCCAGGGTCACTGGTCCTCCAGGGGGTGGTGCCAGGGTCACTGGTCCTCCAGGGAGTGGTGCCACGGTCACTGGTCCTCCAGGGAGTGGTGCCAGGGTCACTGGTCCTCCAGGGAGTGGTGCCACGGTCACTGGTCCTCCAGGGGGTGGTGCCAGGGTCACTGGTCCTCCAGGGAGTGGTGCCAGGGTCACTGGTCCTCCAGGGAGTGGTGCCACGGTCACTGGTCCTCCAGGGAGTGGAGCCAGGGTCACTGGTCCTCCAGGGGGTGGTGCCAGGGTCACTGGTCCTCCAGGGGGTGGTGCTAGGGTCTCTGGTCCTCCAGGGAGTGGTGTCAGGGTCACTGGTCCTCCAGGGGGTGGTGCCAGGGTCACTGGTCCTCCAGGGAGTGGTGCCAGGGTCACTGGTCCTCCAGGGAGTGGTGCCAGGGTCACTGGTCCTCCAGGGAGTGGTGCCACGGTCACTGGTCCTCCAGGGAGTGGTGCCAGGGTCACTGGTCCTCCAGGGAGTGGTGCCAGGGTCACTGGTCCTCCAGGGGGTGGTGCCAGGGTCTCTGGTCCTCCAGGGAGTGGTGCCAGGGTCACTGGTCCTCCAGGGAGTGGTGCCAGGGTCACTGGTCCTCCAGGGAGTGGTGCCACGGTCACTGGTCCTCAAGGGAGCAGTGCCACGGTCACTGGTCCTCCAGGGAGTGGTGCCAGGGTCACTGGTCCTCCAGGGAGTGGTGCCAGGGTCACTGGTCCTCCAGGGAGTGGTGCCAGGGTCACTGGTCCTCCAGGGAGTGGTGCCAGGGTCACTGGTCCTCCAGGGAGTGGTGCCACGGTCACTGGTCCTCCAGGGAGTGGTGCCATGGTCACTGGTTCTCCAGGGAGTGGTGCCAGGGTCACTGGTCCTCCAGGGAGTGGTGCCAGGGTCACTGGTCCTCCAGGGAGTGGTGCCAGGGTCACTGGTCCTCCAGGGAGTGGTGCCAGGGTCACTGGTCCTCAAGGGAGTGGTGCCACGGTCACTGGTCCTCCAGGGAGTGGTGCCAGGGTCACTGGTCCTTCAGGGAGTGGTGCCAGGGTCACTGGTCCTTAAGGGAGTGGTGCCAGGGTCACTGGTCCTTAAGGGAGAAGTGCCACGGTCACTGGTCCACCAGGGAGTGGTGCCATGGTCACTGGTCCTCCAGGGAGTGGTGCCACGGTCACTGGTCCTCAAGGGAGAAGTGCCACGGTCACTTGTCCACCAGGGAGTGGTGCCACGGTCACTGGTCCTCAAGGGAGAAGTGCCACGGTCACTGGTCCACCAGGGAGTGGTGCCACGGTCACTGGTCCTCCAGGGAGTGGTGCCACGGTCAATGGTCCTCCAGGGAGTGGTGCCACGGTCACTGGTCCTCCAGGGAGTGGTGCCAGGGTCACTGGTTCTCCAGGGAGTGGTGCCACGGTCTCTGGTCCTCCGGGGAGTGGTGCCATGGTCACTGGTCCTCCAGGGAGTGGTGTCAGGTTCACTGATCCTCCGGGGAGTGGTGCCACGGTCTCTGGTCCTCCGGGGAGTGGTGCCAGGGTCACTGGTCCTCCAGGGAGTGGTGCCAGGTTCACTGGTCCTCCAGGGAGTGGTGTCAGGGTCACTGGTCCTCCAGGGAGGGAGTGCCACGGTCTCTGGTCCTCCGGGGAGTGGTGCCAGGGTCACTGGTCCTCCAGGGAGTGGTGCCAGGGTCACTGGTCCTCCAGGGAGTGGTGCCAGGGTCACTGGTCCTCCAGGGAGTGGTGCCAGGGTCACTGGTCCTCCAGGGGGTGGTGCCAGGGTCACTGGTCCTCCAGGGAGTGGTGCCAGGGTCACTGGTCCTCCAGGTAGTGGTGCCAGGGTCACTAGTCCTCCAGGGAGTGGTGCCAGGGTCACTGGTCCTCCAGGGGGTGGTGCCAGGGTCGCTGGTCCTCCAGGGAGTGGTGCCAGGGTCGCTGGTCCTCCAGGGAGTGGTGCCAGGGTCACTGGTCCTCCAGGGAGTGGTGCCAGGGTCACTGGTCCTCCAGGGAGTGTTGCCAGGGTCACTGGTCCTCCAGGGAGTGGTGCCAAGGTCACTGGTCCTCCAGGGAGTGGTGCCAGGGTCACTGGTCCTCCAGGGAGTGGTGCCAGGGTCACTGGTCCTCCAGGGAGTGTTGCCACGGTCACTGGTCCTCCAGGGAGTGGTGCCAGGGTCACTGGTCCTCCAGGGAGTGGTGCCAGGGTCACTGGTCCTCCAGGGAGTGGTGCCAGGGTCACTGGTCCTCCAGGGAGTGGTGCCACGGTCACTGGTCCTCCAGGGAGTGGTGCCAGGGTCACTGGTCCTCCAGGGGGTGGTGCTAGGGTCTCTGGTCCTCCAGGGAGTGGTGTCAGGGTCACTGGTCCTCCAGGGAGTGGTGCCAGGGTCACTGGTCCTCCAGGGAGTGGTGCCAGGGTCACTGGTCCTCCAGGGAGTGGTGCCACGGTCACTGGTCCTCCAGGGAGTGGTGCCACGGTCACTGGTCCTCCAGGGAGTGGTGCCAGGGTCACTGGTCCTCCAGGGAGTGGTGCCAGGGTCTCTGGTCCTCCAGGGAGTGGTGCC
Organism: Cherax quadricarinatus; assembly: GCF_038502225.1. Lineage (NCBI taxonomy): Eukaryota > Metazoa > Arthropoda > Malacostraca > Decapoda > Parastacidae > Cherax > Cherax quadricarinatus. The sequence goes on from NC_091367.1 coordinate 17,149,612, forward strand.
AGGGTCTCTGGTCCTCCAGGGAGTGGTGCCAGGGTCACTGGTCCTCCAGGGAGTGGTGCCAGGGTCACTGGTCCTCCAGGGAGTGGTGCCACGGTCACTGGTCCTCAAGGGAGCAGTGCCACGGTCACTGGTCCTCCAGGGAGTGGTGCCAGGGTCACTGGTCCTCCAGGGAGTGGTGCCAGGGTCACTGGTCCTCCAGGGAGTGGTGCCAGGGTCACTGGTCCTCCAGGGAGTGGTGCCAGGGTCACTGGTCCTCCAGGGGGTGGTGCCAGGGTCTCTGGTCCTCCAGGGAGTGGTGCCACGGTCACTGGTCCTCCAGGGAGTGGTGCCAGGGTCACTGTTCCTCCAGGGAGTGGTGCCAGGGTCACTGGTCCTCCAGGGAGTGGTGCCAGGGTCACTGGTCCTCCAGGGAGTGGTGCCAGGGTCACTGGTCCTCCAGGGAGTGGTGCCAGGGTCACTGGTCCTCCAGGGAGTGGTGCCAGGGTCACTGGTCCTCCAGGGAGTGGTGCCAGGGTCACTGGTCCTCCAGGGGGTGGTGCCAGGGTCTCTGGTCCTCCAGGGAGTGGTGCCAGGGTCACTGGTCCTCCAGGGAGTGGTGCCAGGGTCACTGGTCCTCCAGGGAGTGGTGCCACGGTCACTGGTCCTCAAGGGAGCAGTGCCACGGTCACTGGTCCTCCAGAGAGTGGTGCCAGGGTCACTGGTCCTCCAGGGAGTGGTGCCAGGGTCACTGGTCCTCCAGGGAGTGGTGCCAGGGTCTCTGGTCCTCCAGGGACTGGTGCCACGGTCACTGGTCCTCCAGGGAGTGGTGCCAGGGTCACTGGTCCTCCAGGGAGTGGTGCCACGGTCACTGGTCCTCCAGGGAGTGGTGCCAGGGTCACTGGTCCTTCAGGGAGTGGTGCCAGGGTCACTGGTCCTTAAGGGAGAAGTGCCACGGTCACTGGTCCACCAGGGAGTGGTGCCATGGTCACTGGTCCTCCAGGGAGTGGTGCCACGGTCACTGGTCCTCAAGGGAGAAGTGCCACGGTCACTGGTCCACCAGGGAGTGGTGCCACGGTCACTGGTCCTCAAGGGAGAAGTGCCACGGTCACTGGTCCACCAGGGAGTGGTGCCACGGTCACTGGTCCTCCAGGGAGTGGTGCCAGGGTCACTGGTCCTCCAGGGGGTGGTGCCAGGGTCTCTGGTCCTCCAGGGAGTGGTGCCAGGGTCACTGGTCCTCCAGGGAGTGGTGCCAGGGTCACTGGTCCTCCAGGGAGTGGTGCCACGGTCACTGGTCCTCAAGGGAGCAGTGCCACGGTCACTGGTCCTCCAGAGAGTGGTGCCAGGGTCACTGGTCCTCCAGGGAGTGGTGCCAGGGTCACTGGTCCTCCAGGGAGTGGTGCCAGGGTCTCTGGTCCTCCAGGGACTGGTGCCACGGTCACTGGTCCTCCAGGGAGTGGTGCCAGGGTCACTGGTCCTCCAGGGAGTGGTGCCACGGTCACTGGTCCTCCAGGGAGTGGTGCCAGGGTCACTGGTCCTTCAGGGAGTGGTGCCAGGGTCACTGGTCCTTAAGGGAGAAGTGCCACGGTCACTGGTCCACCAGGGAGTGGTGCCATGGTCACTGGTCCTCCAGGGAGTGGTGCCACGGTCACTGGTCCTCAAGGGAGAAGTGCCACGGTCACTGGTCCACCAGGGAGTGGTGCCACGGTCACTGGTCCTCAAGGGAGAAGTGCCACGGTCACTGGTCCACCAGGGAGTGGTGCCACGGTCACTGGTCCTCCAGGGAGTGGTGCCACGGTCAATGGTCCTTCAGGGAGTGGTGCCACGGTCACTGGTCCTCCAGGGAGTGGTGCCATGGTCACTGTTTCTCCAGGGAGTGGTGCCACGGTCTCTGGTCCTCCGGGGAGTGGTGCCATGGTCGCTGGTCCTCCAGGGAGTGGTGTCAGGTTCACTGATCCTCCGGGGAGTGGTGCCACGGTCTCTGGTCCTCCGGGGAGTGGTGCCAGGGTCACTGGTCCTCCAGGATGTGGTGCCAGGTTCACTGGTCCTCCAGGGAGTGGTGTCAGGTTCACTGGTCCTCCAGGGAGTGGTGCCACGGTCTCTGGTCCTCCGGGGAGTGGTGCCAGGGTCACTGGTCCTCCAGGGAGTGGTGCCAGGGTCACTGGTCCTCCGGGGAGTGGTGCCACGGTCTCTGGTCCTTCGGGGAGTGGTGCCAGGGTCACTGGTCCTCCAGGGAGTGGTGTCAGGTTCACTGGTCCTCCAGGGAGTGGTGCCACTGTCTCTGGTCCTCCGGGGAGTGGTGCCAGGGTCACTGGTCCTCCAGGGAGTGGTGCCAGGGTCACTGGTCCTCCAGGGAGTGGTGTCAGGTTCACTGGTCCTCCAGGGAGTGGTGCCACGGTCTCTGGTCCTCCGGGGAGTGGTGCCAGGGTCACTGGTCCTCCAGGGAGTGGTGCCAGGGTCACTGGTCCTCCAGGGAGTGGTGCCAGGGTCACTGGTCCTCCAGGGAGTGGTGCCAGGGTCACTGGTCCTCCAGGGAGTGGTGCCACGGTCACTGGTCCTCCAGGGAGTGGTGTCACGGTCACTGGTCCCCCCCCCGAATTGGTGTCACTGGCACTGGTCGTGCCAATTAGCAAGACCTCATTTAAAATTAAGTCCTTTCTAAAGTTTTCTCTTACACATTTAAAGATAATTTTTTTTTATTTAAGTTAAAGTAAAAAATAATAATTTTGTACCAAAAGAGCCTTAGAAAACTTACCTAACCTTATTATAACACACGCAATTTAATTTAGCCTAATTTAAATATATTTTAGATAATTTAATGATAAACAGGAGATGCATTAGGTTGGAGACTCGTACGGGAGCTAGACGAGAGGTGCAGCAGTTGAAGACACAGTCATAGGTGGGAGTGACACATTGATGGAAGGTCATACTGTTTAGCTGGGCTAGCGATTTTCATGAGATTTCTCATAGAAATCCTCTGCTCCACCAGTGACATTTCTCAGTAAAAATACCCAGGTATTGCTCGAGTCTTATTCTTCTTGTTGGTATTGTTTACTACTATAATTATCCTTGTCTGACACAGCAACACTATGGAATTTGGATACAGAAAACATCATAGCCAAGTTCTCCTAGTGTGTTCCGCCCACCTCTGATGCTGTCTTCAACAGCTGCACCTGTCCTCTGGCTCCGGTATAAAGTTTTCACCTTGATGCCTGTGCCTTAGATCGAGGCTACAGGAGTTAACACATATCAAGGCTAAACTAACCTCTCCATTTCTTCCGCTGTCTCCTGTATAGACGTTGTCTCGGATTTACACTGAAAAATTCTACTGCCCAGATGGAACTTTCATTAAAAAAGATACTCAGGTGGCCATATGTGTCTCATTCAATAGGTTTCTTCGTGGTGGTAAGAAGAGGTTTTTATACAAAATAATAGACCTGTTCTGCAATTCCTTGCATCGAATCTGATTGTCTCTCATTCTTCCAGGTAAATCCTGTATCAAAACTCCTGGAGTTCCACAAGATAACAGAAGGCAAGAGATTTTCTTGGACTGTAGGAAGGCTTTTGCCACAGTACTGCGCAAGAGACTGGCACAAAAGCTAGAGGAGCTGGAAGGAATAACAGGAAGAGCACTACACCGGATCAAGGTATTCCTGATAGGCAGGAAATGAGTGATTGTCCATGAAGAGGTGTCGAGTGGGGTTCCACAATGATTGGTACTAGGATTGGTGGTATTTCCTTTGTACGTGAATGACATGACAGAAGGGATAGAGTCAGAGGTATCCTTGTTCGCAGATGTGAAACTAACAAGAATACAAAGAGACGGCTTTTCTGTCAAGTGGCTACTGAAGTTTAAACCAAGCAAGTGCTCTGGTGACCTCGCTCTTGGCAGGACACAGACCCTCTGACACCCCTACGTTTGCAGTCTCCCTACGATCCCCGTTGGGGGGGAGAGGAACTTTTATCATCATCATCTCTGATATCCAACTGCTGTGAGCGGTAGCTTGCAGATAAAATTTAATGCGATTCTTTTGCTCAAAGATGAATTCACTGTCGTCTGCAATGACGATTTTGAAGAGGAAAAACCGACTACTACCACTGCCATTACTACTTAGACTGAAAGTTGATTTCAGTACTCAGGGCAAAGAGATCGGTCTTCATCAAACGTCTTGATGGACTTTTTACAAGGCAATCTCTCGACGAACTCAAAACATCAATAAAAGTTCAGAATTCTTGGGCCACTGTGGATTACATCACCAAAATTCCAAATGCATCTTCAGTGCCAAAGAGTACTTTCATTGACGTTACCATGGCAGCTCAAGCTATAGCTTGAGCTGCCACATTGAAACTATGAGATTTCAACACATCACGCAATACTGAAGCTGTTACTCATATCTGCGTACCACCAAGGACTGTCCTATCAAGGATAAAAGATTTTGCTCGACCTGTAGCAGTGAAGGATATGATTTCAAGGCTTGCGCCACCACCTCTACTCCAAAATTCTTGAACTGCAAGAATGAACATCACACAATCGCTGCCAAGTGCCCTAAGAGAAAATAAATTAAGAAAAACTAAGATGAACAAAAGAAAACTTCTACAAGGTCTCCAACGTATGCTGTAATTACAAAACTATAAGCCCATACCACCAAAATTCTCAAGGCCACTCAGCCTTCGTCCTCCACTAGCAATATACTATCTCATTTTCCTGAAGGTGTACCTAGAAAAATCCACTACTGCATAATGCATGCTCACATGCACAGTATGGCAATACCAGGATCCGTCAACACCATTATCAATAAACTCTTCAGACCCTACAACACGATAAGTTTTTACCTTCCCTGATTCTCCACCTAAATCTGATATGATCAAGATCACCGCAAAACTCGTCAACGTCATAACACCCGAAGATTACTCTCGACCAGAACCATCTCCAACCAGTCAAAAGACTCCTACAAATCCCTCTAGTGACATGCCACCAACAACTTCCACCACCACCACCACTGCTCCTGACCAATCACAACCTTCGACTCACCTCTCCCAACATACTATAGAAACACGTCCACCGAAGACGTGGAATCTGAAGAAGAAGAAAAAGAAGAAGAATTTCCTCCCCACCCAGACAGAAGATGTTGGCAAGACAATCTACACAACTGCACAATATAGCGAAACGATGTGTTGAAGAGAACTACACTCCCGACTTCAAAATGGTAGAGTCAAGTTTACCTGCATCCCTGAAGACCTATGCTCTACTCAAGGATTACTTAGTTCCATTGAAACTGTTATAAAAGACCTCAGTAGCAAAGTTAAACTCGTTCGCATCAAGAAATAGACATTCTAAAACATCAAAAAGGGCTCCTCTACTAATAAACTGCCATAAGAAAAGCTACCAATAAAGAAGCTGATGAATCTCTCCAAAACATCATCGACCAACCACCACGAAGTTGCTACCCTTTCCAGTGATCCACCTCCCTGCCTGCTGCCCACCTCTCACCTATCGCCATAAAGATTTCAAGATTCAAGACTAAGCACGTTTTTGCGAGCATTCTCCTGCCTTCTCTTCACTTATATACATTTGCTTTACAATGCCTTGCGGCTGGGTTTAGCCCCGGTTCTTTTCCTTTTTTCTACAACTCGAGACATTCCTCTCCAGAGCCATTATGCTTCGTCTGTCCTAACTTTCCCGCTCACCCTTTGGGGTTTTACCTGTGAGTCCTCTGTTCTGTTCTGTAGTGTGGGGAAAGGCAAAGAAGACCGCAGACATTACGGTTCAGGGGGCAAAGACCGCAAAACTCACTAAAAGAGATGGACCTAGAGATAGGTACTGTACAATCACATAGCCTGAGGTACACATCAACAATATATCTCGTATTGTGTCTTTACCCTCGACAGACAAACATGGGACTGTCGACCATGTAGTACCTAGCAGTCTCTTCATCACTTGCATAGACTGACATTACAAGATGAACTTTTAAATTTGACTAAGTAGAGTCCTCTGGAAAAGAAAATGGTCGATCAAGAGTAGAGAAAATAAAGATGGAAAGAAGAAAGAGGAGAATCTTGGTGCAATATTTAGATTTGCTCTTAGCTGGTTTGAAGAGCAATACTGATTAAGGATTGGAAAATTGTTCCATTCCCTCTGGGAGGAAACCATGAAAATGTTTGAAAAAAGAGGGAAGTTTTCTTGGAAATAGAGACAAGGACAATTCTGGTTGAAGAACTCGAAGACTGAAAGGGAAAACTGAGAAGCTGAAGGTTGATTGGGGGAAAATGAAGGAGATCGTACTAAAGGGAAGTAATTTAGAAGAAAAAAGCTGAAGCAGAGGAATGAGGAAGAGATAAAAGAGAAATGTCATTACCAGCTATACTCTCAGGAGACCCCGAGGCACAAGAGATGATAAGAGAGGCAGCAAGGAAACTGGTGACAGCGGACAACGCAATCTGGAAGGAAAGTTAGCGGTAGGAAGAAAAAGTCACTGATAATTTATAAACTTGATGAGGTGATGGCAGGTTGGGAAGATGTAATTTGAGGTTATATCTTTCACTAAGTATGTAAGATAGGAGAAGGAATAAGAGCCTGTTTAAACTAACTGCAAATTAAATATTGAGGAAGAAAGTATTCTTGAAGAGTGTAAGATATGACTGAGTATTCCTGGATCATGACGGAACATAACTGAAAAAGCAACAGATAAGGGTGCTCATAAAGAGGTGATAAATATAGGATACAAGAAAGTTGGAAGATGAGAGAACACTCAGTCTCCGCAAATCTTCTCTCACCTCTCACCCTGTGTCCATCTCTCAGTAGTCCCAATTCAAGATCAATCACAACTTCCTTAGCAAGAGAAAAATCCTTTACCCTGCCTCATTGAGAGTGAACATTAAAATGGTATAAAATACCGTCCAACGACAACATTCTTACCTCTACTAGTGGCCTACGTCTCACCTCCTGGCGGTATATAGGCTCCATCCTGTCACTTCAACTCCATATTGTTTCAGACTATGGGACAATACTCTTCTCCAGACTGAGGGACTGACCACCTCAAAACTTCAAGGGTGATGGACTGATTACATCGTCTTCAAGTATCTTCTGCTTCCATCAACTTTTCTGTACTCGACTGAAGAAGCCTACTGTGTAGGCGAAACGTTTCGAAATATAGATACCTAACTGTTGCATATGTTTCTTACCTAACACCCTGCCTCATTGTTTTTCCTTGTCTACAACTATGACCCCTGACCATTCTCCCTGTAACAATGTAATACCAATCTCAGCATCACCTCACCCCTTCCTTACATGCGAGGAGGGAACAGACTGCTTGAGAACTACAAATCGGTGGGTAATAAAAAGAAAAAAATGGCTAGGTAAATTGTACATAAACGAAGATGAATTATCAGACAAGAATTTAAATAATGCAAAGCAGAAGCAGCTCCAGGTATCAAAGTCATGAGAGAGATAAAATAGATTTTAATGTTAACAAAGGTCATAGTCCTAGCAGGAAAGGAAAAAAGGGGACGGGAAGGAGCATCACTGCTAATCATAAACCGTAACTTCTGACATATTCAACTCCCTGACACTCTCTCCTAGCTAATCTACTTGCCGACAATCCCACATGTAGACTCTCTCTTTCACAGAAGAAACACTTGCACTACAAGATAATTAAAGCGATAACATGTACCAACAGGTACTAGACATACAACAGGAGCGAAGATATGACTTACGAGTAAGCTCGTAACATCAGGGATTCTGAGACTGGGAACAAAAGTACTCTCAGAACCACTGTTTATAATTCGGATAACGGCACAACTCCGTCATTATCGAAAGAAGAAAGAGAGGAAACGTAATCTGCAGATCAGTATTACCGGAATGTGTACTGTAAGATAATAGAGAAGTTATTCAGAGAGTGACGGAACACCTAGAGAGAAATGGTTTCATAAAAAAGTAACCAGAACGGCTTCAGAGATGATAAAACTTATCTCAGAAGCCTGCTGAGTTAGAGTCATCCGTTTAGTTGTTTATATTAGCGTCATTACAAAATACTTGAAGGACTTTATAGGAAGGAAGGGGATAGAAAGTTTGCGAGGCGGGGGACGGCTGCACGAGTGAACTTACGGAAGATAAGACAGACTAATCGCAGATGTTATGAAGTATTTTTTCAGCCTAATTGGTTGGAATGCGGTAACACCTGAACGAAAAAAATAATGGGGGAAGACTTTATATATTATTCTAAGAACAGGTATTACAGGGCCCAAGAAGTTAGGGGGAAGTCTAACAACGACTAATAAAGAGACAGGACCAGGAGCTATAAAACCCCACCCTGGTAACCAAAACAGGTGAATACACAACCTCTCTGTCTGTCTGTCTGTCTCTGTCTCTCTCTCTCTCTCTGTCTCTCTCTCTGTCTCTCTCTCTGTCTCTCTCTCTCTCTCTCTCTCTCTCTCTCTCTATCTATCTATCTATCTATCTATCTCTCTCAGCAAGCCAAGCAGCGCTGACTCAATAGACCATCAAACCCGTTCTTCAAGGTCTACGTTTAGTATGCTAATTTTGCTCAAGTCTCTCCTCACCATCTTTCAAGGGATTGGACACTGTTGACGCCTTGATCTCACACACTTGAGAGTCTCTCACTCCCAAATTAAACCCGCTCACACACTGCACAACTTCCCAGAAGGAAACTTTTGGAAAGGTTATTTCGGTCAACGTTTCTCACTAAGTGACTTTGATGTTGAAGTGAATTTAGGAACCCTATAGAAAATTAAGTTTGAAGATATAGAGGTGGGAGATATAGTGGTGGGAGGTGTACAGGTGAGAGGTATACAGGTGAGAGGTATACAGGTGGGAGGTATACAGGTGGGAGGTATACAGGTGGGAGGTATACAGGTGGGAGGTATACAGGTGGGAGGTATACAGGTAGAAGATATACAGGTGGGAGATATACAGGTGGGAGATATACAGGTGGGAGATATACAGGTGGGAGATATACAGGTGGGAGATATACAGGTGGGAAATATACAGGTGGGAGATATACAGGTGGGAGATATACAGGTGGGAGATTACAGGTGGATAGAGTTTACAGTAGTATGGTAGGTTATTAAAATAATTATAACTATGATCATAATTTTTAAAGGGGGTTGGACCGGTAAGCCAGCAGAAGGCCTCGATCAGATGACCGAAATGTCCAGTGGCAGGTCAACATCTGACTAAAACCAGCGTCAGGCCACACTTGTCCTGTCGTGGGAATCTTAAAGGCGATGATAGAGGTGAGGGTTTTTCTAGTGGTGGTGATTGCATTGCTGTTGGAGTGTGGTTGGTAGTGTAGTTGTTAGAGGTGAAGTAATGGAGTAATGGATGTGGTGATAGTGATGGTGTTGCGATAGTGATGGATGACAATGAATTAAAAGGTGGTAATTGAGGCGAAGGTGATGATTTTGTTGGGGATGAAGAAGGTGAAAGTGAAGGAGAAGGTGAAGGTGATGGAGGTGGTGTGAAAGGAATGATATAGGTGATGGTGATCGATGTGGCAGAGAGAGAGAGAGAGAGAGAGAGAGAGAGAGAGAGAGAGAGAGAGAGAGAGAGAGAGAGAGAGAGAGAGAGAGAGAAAGTGAACGTTAATTTTATGTAGCGAAGAAAGATAATGTCTCTGGTGCAGCTTCGTCTTAGAAAAGAGGGAGAAAGAGCGAGAGCTAGAGAGAGAGAGAGAGAGAGAGAGAGAGAGAGAGGGAGAGAGAGGGAGATAATACACCTGGTGTGAAGAGATGAATCGAGGACATACGATGTTATCATTGACCCCCAAGACCAGAGTCAGAACACCAACGTGTCATGTCACCTTCACTGGTGAAAATGTGTCATGTCACTCCTGGTATAAGTCTCACCCTTACTAATGCGTGTCATGTCCCCCCTCATTGATGTGTGTCATGTTACTCTCATTGGTATAAGAATGGCACTATCACCCTTCATTAGTGTAAGTATGACACTGTCAGCCACACTGGAGTAGATTTGATACTGTCACCCTCACTGGTGTATGACACTACCAGCAACACTGATATAAATGTAACACTGTCAGCATCACTGGTGTGTGACACCGTCAATAAAAAGGGTGTATGCGTACTACGATCACACAGTAATGTACCACGCTGGTGTGAGTGAAAATTAACAGGTGGTAGAGAGAGAGAGAAAGAGAGAAAGAATGAATTCAAGTTGTCAGTTTACCGGGGACAGGGAAGCGTGTCTCGTTGTTCATATGCTCTCTCATTTTACTGTATATCTGTGTTTATATACACAAGGAAGAGTTCATAGTGGAGAGAAGCCTTTCCTGTGCACAGAGTGTACAAAATAGTTAGTGGTATGGGTTTTGGCGGGAAAACTGTGAAGTCGCAGTGTAGTAATATGAGTACTAGGAGAACTAGTAATAGGCAAAATGAGGTGGATATTGGAAAGCCAGTGGCACTAATTGACAAGGACAGTAATAGGTTTAGTGGAATAACAGAAAGGAGCAGGAAGGGCAAAGAGGAGGGTCTTTAAATATTTATTACACAAATAGTCGCAGTGCTAGGAATAAGATGGACGAGTTGAGACTAGTTGCTAGTGCAGATAACATTGATGTATTTGCCATAACTGAGACGTGGTTTAATTCAAAAAGTCGGGACATGCCTGCAGAATGTCACATTCAGGGTTTTAAATTGTTCCAAGTAGATAGAAGTGTCGGGAAGGGGGGTGGGGTGGCATTGTATGTCCGAGATCGATTGAACTGTTGCATAAAAACGGGTATTAAGTCTGAAGTAACACATACAGAGTCTGGATAGAATTTTCAGAGGGGCATGAAAAATTAATTTTAGGTGTGATATACCGTCCCCCAAATTTAGATAGGGACCAGGGGAGACTACTATGGGAGGAAATTGTTAGGGCCACAAGGCACGATAATGTGGTAATTCTAGGAGACTTTAACTTCAGTCATATTGATTGGAATTTCTTGACCGGGAATTTAGAATCATACGACTTCTTAGAAGTAGTTCAGGATTGTTTTTTGAAGCAGTTTGTGACAGAACCTACAAGGGGAAATAACCTGCTTGACTTAGTTCTGGCAAACAATGAATCCCTTGTTAATAATTTAAAAGTTTCAGAGGAACTTGGTGCTAGCGACCACAAATCAATTACATTTAGCATTGAATGGAAGTATGATAGTAGGGATAACTCAGTAACGGTCCCAGATTTTCGCTTAGCAGATTACGATGGGCTTAGAGAACACTTATCATCTGTTGACTGGGGTAACGAAGAGAGCTATCAATATGACAGTTTTCTGAACACTATACATGCTGCTCAAAGAACGTTTATCCCATATAAAGAAATTAGATCAAATAGAAATGACCCAAAATGGATGAATAATAGGCTCAAATATCTACTAGGGCATAAGAAAGGAATTTATAGGCGTATCAAAAGAGGTGAGGGTCATCTTATGAATCAGTATATTGATATTAAGAGGGACATTAAAAAGAGGATAAGAAAAGCTAAAAGGGACTATGAAATTAAAGTTGCTAGGGATTCTAAAACTAACCCAAAGAGTTTTTTCCAGGTCTATAGAACAAAAGTTAGAGATAAGATAGGTCCCCTTAAAAATAACTATGGGCATCTTACTGACAAAGAGAATGAAATGTGCTTGATTTTAAATAATTATTTTCTCTCAGTTTTTACACAGGAAGACACTAACAATATTCCAGTAATTAGTTTTTATAGTGGGCTAGAAGAAGATAAATTATGTAAAATCACAGTCGCTAGTGAAATGGTTGTGAAGCAGATAGGCAGACTGAAGCAAAATAAGTCGCCGGGTCTTGATGAGGTTTTTTCAAGGGTTCTTAAGGAATGCAAAATGGAACTCTGTGAACAATTAACTAATATTTTTAATTTATCTCTTCAAACAGGTGTAGTGTCTGACATGTGGAAGATGGCTAATGTAATTCCTATTTTTAAAACAGGGGACAAGTCGTTACCGTCAAATTACCGCCCAATAAGCCTGACCTCAATTGTAGGCAAATTACTAGTCAATTATAGCTGAGATTATAAGAAACCATCTCGATAAGCATAGCTTGATTAATGATACTCAGCATGGATTCACAAGAGGCCGGTCTTGTCTAACTAATTTATTAACTTTCTTCAGTAAAACTTTTGAGGCTGTTGACCACGGTAAAGAATTTGATATTATTTACTTAGATTTTAGTAAGGCTTTTGATAGAGTTCCGCACCATAGACTGTTAAAGAAAGTGGCAGCTCATGGCATTGGGGGAAAAGTGCACTCGTGGATCGAGTCATGGCTCACAGACAGGAAGCAGAGAGTGTCCATAAATGGGGTTAAATCCGAGTGGGGATCTGCAACAAGTGGCGTTCCACAGGGATCAGTCTTGGGCCCGTTGTTGTTTATAATATATATCAATGATCTTGATGAGGGAATTACTAGTGATATGAGCAAATTCGCCGATGACACAAAGATAGGTAGGATAATTGATTCAAACGTAGATGTTATGGAACTTCAGGAGGATTTAAACAAACTCTGTTCTTGGTCAGGAAAGTGGCAGATGCAGTTCAATGTAGATAAATGCAAGGTTCTGAAGCTCGGGAGCGCCCATAACCCTGGTACTTATAAGTTAAATGATGTAGAACTTAGCCATACAGATTGCGAAAAGGACTTGGGGGTTATGGTGAGAAGCAACCTTAAACCAAGACAGCAATGCCTAAGCGTACGTAATAAGGCAAATAGATTACTGGGATTTATATCAAGAAGTGTAAGCAACGGAAGTCCAGAGGTCATACTGCAGCTTTATACATCATTAGTAAGGCCTCACCTAGATTATGCAGCTCTGTTCTGGTCTCCATATTACAGAATGGACATAAATTCGTTAGGAAACATTCAGCGTAGGATGACTAAATTAATACATAGCATTAGAAATCTTCCTTATGAAGAAAGATTGAAGACTCTTAAGTTACATTCACTTGTTAGACGAAGAATGAGGGGAGACCTGATCGAAGTGTATAAGTGGAAGATGGGTATTAATAAAGGGGATATTAATAAGGTCTTGAGGATGTCTCTCCAAGAGAGAACCCGCAGTAATGGATTTAAATTAGACAAGTTTAGATTTAGAAAGGACATAGGAAAGTATTGGTTTGGAAATAGGGTAGTTGATGAGTGGAACAGTCTACCTAGTTGGGTTATTGAGGCTGGGACTTTGGGTAGTTTCAAATTTAGGTTGGATAAATACATGAGTGAGAGGGGTTGGATCTGATTGGGACTTGCAAATGAGTAGATAGAGTTATCAGAGATTATTTCTTGGGTAGCATTAAAATTGGGTTGGGCAAATGTTTTGTTAGTGGGATGGACTGTAAAGGACTTTCCTAGTATGGGCCAACAGGCCTGCTGCAGTAATCCTCTTTTCTTATGTTCTTATGTTCTTAAAATCCTTTTCCTGTTCAGAATGTTCGAAGTTTTCTGTGTAAATCTACCCTGGTAGCATATGTGAGAATTCATACAGCAGAGAAACCTCATCACTGTTCAGAATGTTCAAAAGCCTTTCCATGCAAGTCTACAAAGGTGTCACACATGCGAGTTCACACCACAGAGAAACGCCATTAGTGCACCGAATGTGGGAAAACCTTTCACAAAATTCACATTTAACAAGACATTTGAAATGCCATACAGGGAAAAGCCATATCAGTGTTCAATGTTTTCAAAATATTTTATACAAAAGTATAATTTAATGATCCATACGAGGGGTCATTCAGGAGAAAAGTTATATTCTTGTACTGTGGTTCTCAAAGACTTTTCCCGAAAATCTTTTAAAGGGGCGGACCGGTAAGCCAGCGGAAGGCCTCGGTCAGATGATCAAAAGCTCCAATGGCAGGTCATCATCTGAGTAAAACCCGCGTCAGGAAACACTTGTCCTGTTTCCTGACGAACCTTATCTAACTTAATCAGAAAATCTGATTATGGATACATATGAGAGTTCACACTGGGAAAAAGTCATTTGTTTGACCATTGTTTGAAAGCTTTTCCACAGAAATAAAATGTAGTGTTGCATACAAGAACATAAGAACATAAGAAAGGAGGAACACTGCAGCAGGCCTGTTGGCCCATACTAGGCAGGTTCTTTGCACTCCATCCCACTAACAAAACATTTGCCCAACCCAATTTTCAATGCCTCCCAAGAAATAAGCTCTGATAACTCCATCCACTCTCATATGAAAGTCCCACTCAAATCCAACCCCTCTCACTCAGGTATTTATCCAACCTAAATTTGAAACTACCCAAGGTTTTAGCCTCAATAACCCAACTAGGTAGACTGTTCCACTCATCAACTACCCTATTTCCAAACCAATACTTTCCTATATCCTTTCTAAATCTAAACTTGTCTAATTTAAATACATTACTGCGGGTTCTCTCTTGAAGAGACATCCTCAAGACCTTATTTATATCCCCTTTATTAATACCCATCTTCCACTTATACACTTCGATCATGTCTCCCCTCATTCTAATGAAAGCTTATAGTGGAGAAAAACCTTATTATTGTTCAATATGTCTAAAATACTTTAAAAAAGGAGTCGCATCTAACAGTACATATGAAGCCCAGTCGATGTTCGAAGCATTTAAATTTTTTTAGACAATCTTCTTGTGTGAAATATGGTTTAATGTCGAAGGTAAACTTCAAAGTTGTGTAGTGTAAAAGTCTCTGTTTGATCTTCATGAACAATGAGGAACTAATGAGTCATCTGTGTATGAATGTTCACACTGGCGGGTAACCTAGTCCGTTGTGTACGAATGGTATATAATACCGACAAGATGAGATTAAGACACATGTGCAACATCTGGGTATCTTTATTGTAGACGTTTCGCCATCCAGTGGCTTTATCAATACAAATTCTAGGATTTGTCCTAGAATTTGCCCTTTGAATTTTGTCCTAGAATTTGTATTGATAAAGCCACTGGATGGCGAAACGTCTACAATAAAGATACCCAGATGTTGCACATGTGTCTTAATCTCATCAACCTAGTCCGTGTTCAGAACATGTAAAAATATTTAGATATTACCTTTATCTGGAACAGTTCGGTGCTTAAGGCAAACCGTGAAATTATGCAATGTTTTTAAGAGTCTTTAATGTTTATGAACTAATCAGAGAGAACAATTACAAATACAATATTCTCTGATCAAAAACTCACTGAAGTATAGACAAATATAAATGCATGTTGTGCAAGAAAGGTATAAAATACCGACAATATATTGTCGGTATTTTATACCTTTCTTGCACAACTTGTCAGACACTGCAACATCATGGAATCTTGGTTCAGAGGACATCTACAAGACCTTCTTCACGGCTGCTGCAACTAACCCATCTCTTTGGGAAGGACCTACTTCCACTGGGGAATCCCGCCTACCAGTGACTTTGCCCTCGTCTGCTGCCCGTCCCTATCCACTGACGCCTATATAAACCGCCAGTCTTCTTGTCTTTGCTCCAGATTCTCCTCCACCACGATGCTGTGAAACACTAACTCCAAGGCCGAGGGACTGATTACCTCATCTTTTGTATATAGTTCTACTGTCTTCCTATTATGTCCTAGAATCTGTATTGATAAAGCCACTGGATGGCGAAACGTCTACTACAATAAAGATATCCAGATGTTGCACATGTGTCTTAACTTTCATAAATGCATGTGTATAGATCCTAAGAAATATGTTCGGAATGATTTATGCGAAGTTATTGCATTCACAAATTTTCACTTGCCTTACTCGGCAAGAAGAGCGTTGCCATTTAAGCCAAAATCGCAAGTTTTACCTATTCGGCACGAGATATATATCAGGGATATGTAAGTTTTTCCAAACTCTACTTTCCCTCTCTCTCTCTCAGGAGTGTCACACTAATTAATGTGATCCAGATTGCTTACTACGAACAACTTCGAAGAAAAATTGCATTTTCAGAAAGAGCTTTCACGGCGTAGCTTCAAGTTCCCGCCAGATGTTTATCATGTTACACTTTTGGGAGATGAAGAGCTGAGTTATACTGTTGGAGTGTGATGAATCACAAGTACTGCTGGCGGTACTGTAGACTACTGCAGGAGGTATGTTGTAGAGTACTGGAGGAGTTACACTGTAGAGTACTGCAGGAGGTACACTGTGGAGTACTGCAGGAAGCACATTGTAGTACCGCAGGAGGTACACTGTAGCACCGCAGGAGGTACACTGTAGCACCGCAGAAGGTACACTGTAGCACTGCAGGAGGTACACTGTAGTACCGCAGGAGGTACACTGTAGCACCGCAGGAGGTACACTGTAGTACCGCAGGAGGTACACTGTAGCACCGCAGGAGGTACACTGTAGCACTGCAGGAGGTACACTGTAATACCGCAGGAGGTACACTGTAGTACCGCAGGAGGTACACTGTAGCACCGCAGGAGGTACACTGTAGCACCGCAGAAGGTACACTGTAGTACTACAGGAGGTACACTGTAGTACTGTAGGACGTACACTGTAGTACTGTAGGACGTACACTGTAGTACTGTAGGACGTACACTGTAGTACTGTAGGACGTACACTGTAGTACTGTAGGACGTACACTGTAGTACTGTAGGACGTACACTGTAGTACTGTAGGACGTACACTGTAGTACTGTAGGACGTACACTGTAGTACTGTAGGACGTACACTGTAGTACTGTAGGACGTACACTGTAGTACTGTAGGACGTACACTGTAGTACTACAGGAACACACTGTAGTACTGCAGGAACACACTGTAGTACTGCAGGAACACACTGTAGTACTGCAGGAACACACTGTAGTACCGCAGGAGGTACACTGTAGTACTGCAGGAACACACTGTAGTACTGTAGGAACACACTGTAGTACTGCAGGAACACACTGTAGTACTGTAGGAACACACTGTAGTACTGCAGGAACACAATGTAGTACTGCAGGAACACACTGTAGTACTGCAGGAACACACTGTAGTACTGCAGGAACACACTGTAGTACTGCAGGAACACACTGTAGTACTGCAGGAACACACTGTAGTACTGCAGGAACACACTGTAGTACTGTAGGAACACACAGTAGTACTGCAGGAACACACTGTAGTACTGTAGGAACACACTGTAGTACTGCAGGAACACACTGTAGTACTGCAGGAACACACTGTAGTACTGCAGGAACACACTGTAGTACTGCAGGAACACACTGTAGTACTGCAGGAACACACTGTAGTACTGCAGGAACACACTGTAGTACTGCAGGAACACACTGTAGTACTGCAGGAACACACTGTAGTAGTGCAAGAACACACTGTAGTACTGCAGGAACACACTGTAGTACTGCAGGAAGTACACTGTAGTACTGCAGGAACATACTGTAGTACTGCAGGAACACACTGCAGTACTGCAGAAACACACTGTAGTACTGCAGAAACACACTGTAGTACTGCAGGAACACACTGTAGTAGTGCAAGAACACACTGTAGTACTGCAGGAACACACTGTAGTACTGCAGGAACACACTGTAGTACTGCAGGAACACACTGTAGTAATGCAGGAACACACTGTAGTACTGCAGGAACACATTGTAGTACTGCAGGAACACACTGTAGTACTGCAGGAACACACTGTAGTACTGCAGGAACACACTGTGGTACTGCAGGAACACACTGTAGTACTGCAGGAACACACTGTGGTACTGCAGGAACACACTGTGGTACTGCAGGAACACACTGTAGTACTGCAGGAACACACTGTAGTACTGCAGGAGCACACTGTGGCACTGCAGGAACACACTGTAGTACTGCAGGAACACACTGTAGTACTGCAGGAACACTCTGTAGTACTGCAGGAACACACTGTAGTACTGCAGGAACACACTATAGTACTGCAGGAACACACTGTAGTACTGCAGGAACACACTGTAGTACTGCAGGAACACACTGTGGCACTGCAGGAACACACTGTAGTACTGCAGGAACACACTGTAGTACTGCAGGAGGTACATTGTAGTACTGCAGGAACACACTGTAGTACTGCAGGAACACACTGTAGTACTGCACGAACACATTGTAGTACTGCAGGAACACACTGTAGTACTGCAGGAACACACTGTAGTACTGCAGGAGGTACATTGTAGTACTGCAGGAACACACTGTAGTACTGCAGGAACACACTGTAGTACTGCAGGAATACGCTGTAGTACTGCAGGAATACGCTGTAGTACTGCAGGAACACACTGTAGTACTGCAGGATGTACATTGTAGTACTGCAGGAACACACTGTAGTACTGCAGGAACACACTGTAGTACTGCAGGAACACACTGTAGTACTGCAGGAACACACTGTAGTACTGCACGAACACATTGTAGTAATGCAGGAACACACTGTAGTACTGCAGGAACACACTGTAGTACTGCAGGAACACACTGTAGTACTGCAGGAATACGCTGTAGTACTGCAGGAACACACCGTAGTACTGCAGGAACACTGTAGTACTGCAGGAACACTGTAGTACTGCAGGAACACACTGTGGTACTGCAGAAACACATTGTAGTACTGCAGGAACACACTGTAGTACTGCAGGAACACTGTAGTACTGTAGGAACACTGTAGTACTGCAGGAACACACTGTGGTACTGCAGAAACACATTGTAGTACTGCAGGAACACACTGTAGTACTGCAGGAACACTGTAGTACTGCAGGAACACTGTAGTACTGCAGGAACACACTGTGGTACTGCAGAAACACATTGTAGTACTGCAGGAACACACCGTAGTACTGCAGGAACACACTGTAGTACTGCAGGAATACACTGTAGTACTGCAGGAACACACTGTGGTACTGCAGGAACACACTGTAGTACTGCAGGAACACACTGTAGTACTGCAGGAACACACTGTGGTACTGCAGGTACACACCGTAGTACTGCAGGAACACACTGTAGTACTGCAGGAACACACTGTAGTACTGCAGGAACACACTGTAGTACTGCAGGAACACACTGTAGTACTGCAGGAACACACTGTATTACTGCAGGAACACACTGTGGCACTGCAGGAATACACTGTAGTACTGCAGGAACACACTGTAGTACTGCAGGAACACACTGTAGTACTGCAGGAACACACTGTAGTACTGCAGGAACACACTCTAGTACTGCAGGAACACACTCTAGTACTGCAGGAACACACTGTAGTACTGCAGGAACACACTGTAGTACTGCAGGAATACACTGTAGTACTGCAGGAATACACTGTAGTACTGCAGGAACACACTGTAGTACTGCAGGAGGTACACTGTAGTACTGCAGGAACACACTGTAGTACTGCAGGAACACACTGTAGTACTGCAGGAACACACTGTAGTACTGCAGGAACACATTGTAGTACTGCAGGAACACACTGTAGTACTGCAGGAACACACTGCAGTACTGCAGGAACACGCTGTAGTACTGCAGGAACACGGTGTAGTACTGCAGGAACACACTGTAGTACTGCAGGAACACACCGTAGTACTGCAGGAACACTGTAGTACTGCAGGAACACTGTAGTACTGCAATAGGTACACTGTAGTACTGCAGGAACACTCTGTGGTACTGCAGAAACACACTGTAGTACTGCAGGAACACACTGTGGTACTGCAGGAACACACTGTGGTACTGCAGGAACGCACTGTAGTACTGCAGGAACACACTGTAGTACTGCAGGAACACACTGTGGTACTGCAGGAACACAATGTGTACTGCAGGAACACACTGTAGTACTGCAGGAAGTACACTGTAGTACTGCAGGAACACACTGTAGTACTGCAGGAACACACTGTAGTACTACAGGACGTACACTGTAGTACTACAGGACGTACACTGTAGTACTACAGGACGTACACTGTAGTACTACAGGACGTACACTGTAGTACTACAGGACGTACACTGTAGTACTACAGGACGTACACAAGAGTACTATAAAACGTACATTTGACTGTTATATGGTATAAATGCTTTCTAGATCCTGAACGGTTTGTTGCCATTATTCTTGTATTATTTGTTAACCATATTAAAGATTTTCCCTATAATATGGCCAGTGGTACAGTGCTGGAACTCTCCAAGACAGTTAACCTTGTTAGGGGTTGAACGGTACACAAATACCGAAAACAAATAGGTATATAGACATATTTACTAGGTTCTGAATATTTTTAGGCTGTGTTTCTTAGCCTAGGAACACAATATTCATAACGTGGTGTATGTTCCCATTTACGCCAAACTACTACTGGTGTGTCATAGTCAGTCATGTGTGTAAACAAAGGTGCTTTTTCTCCACTAGTTGCTGTTATGCTTGTCGGAATGTAGACGAGATATATGTCAGCAGGTATATTCTCGTTCTCTCTTGCTGCGTCCCGTTTGGTAGTGGTGCTGGTGGTGAGGCTGCTGCTCCTGTTACTGATGGTGATCTGCTGTTAATGATGATGGTGATGGTGGTACTGCTGTTACTGATGGTGCTGCTGCTGTCGTTGATGGTCGTGGTGGTACTGTTACTGGTGGTGTTGTTACTGGTGGTGGTGGACGTGCTGCTACTGGTGGAGGCGTTGTTACAGATGGTGGTGGTGTTCGTGGTGGTGGTGTTCGTGGTGGTGTTACTGGTGGTGGAAGTGGTGGTGGTGTTGTTACTGGTGGTGGCAGTGGTGGTGGTGTTGTTACTGGTGGTGGCAGTGGTGGTGGTGTTGTTACTGGTGGTGGCAGTGGTGGTGGTGTTGTTACTGGTGGTGTTGTTACTGGTGGTGGCAGTGGTGGTGGTGGTGGTGCTGTTACTGGTAGTGGCAGTGGTGGTGGTGGTGGTGCTGTTACTGGTAGTGGCAGTGGTGGTGGTGTGGTTACTGGTTTTGGTAGTGGTGGTGGTGTTGTTACTGGTGGTGTTGTTACAGGTGGTGGTGGTGTTACTGGTGATGTTGTTATAGGTGGTGGTGGTGGTGTTACTGGTGGTGTTGTTACAGGTGGTGAAGGTGTTACTGGTGGTGTTGTTAAAGGTGGTGGTGGTGTTACTGGTGTTGTTGTTACAGGTGGTGGTGGTGTTACTGGTGGTGTTGTTACAGGTGGTGGTGGTGTTACTGGTGGTGTTGTTACATGTGGTGGTGGTGTTACTGGTGGTGTTGTTACAGGTGGTGGTGGTGTTACTGGTGTTGTTACAGGTGGTGATGGTGTTGTTACTGGTGTTGTTACAGGTGGTGGTGATGGTGTTGTTACAAGTGGTGGTGATGGTGTTGTTACTGGTGTTGTTACAAGTGGTGGTGATGGTGTTGTTACTGGTGTTGTTACAAGTGGTGGTGATGGTGTTGTTACTGGTGTTGTTACAAGTGGTGGTGATGGTGTTGTTACTGGTGGTGGTGGTGGTGGTGTTACTGGTGGTGATGGTGGTGTTGTTACTGGTAGTGATAGTGATGCTACTAGTGGCGGTGTCCTTACTGGTGGTGGCGGTGGAGTAGTTACTGATGGCGGCGTTGTTACCGGTGTTGTTGTTACTGGTGTTGTTACTGGTGTTGTTACTGGTGTTGTTACTGGTGTTGTTACTGTTACTGGTGGTGTTGTTGTTACTAGCGGTGGTGTTGTTACTAGTGGTGGTGTTGTTACTAGTGGTGGTGTTGTTACTAGTGGTGGTGTTGTTACTGATGGTGGTGTTGTTACTGGTGGTGGTGTTGTTACTGGTGGTGGTGTTGTTACTGGTGGTGGTGTTGTTACTGGTGGTGGTGTTGTTACTGGTGGTGGTGTTGTTACTGGTAGTGGTGTTGTTACTGGTGGTGATGGTGTTACTGGTGGTGGTGGTGTTACTGGTGGTGGTGGTGTTACGGATACTGTTACAAGTAGTAACAGTGCCCGAAGCAGCAGTAACAGTACAACCAGCAGTAGTAGTAACAGTAGCAGCAACAGCAGTAACAGTATCAGCAGCAGCAAACAGTACCAGCAGCAGCAGTAACAGTATCAGCAGCAGCAAACAGTACCAGCAGCAGCAGTAGCAGTATCAGCAGCAGCAGTAACAGCAGCAACAGTACCAGCAGAAGCAGTAACAGTATCAGAAGCAGCTACAGTGACAGTAGCAGCAGCTATAGTAACAGTACCAGCAGCAGCAGTAATAGTACCAGCAGCAGTAACAGTTCCAGCAGCAGCAGTAACAGTACCAGCAGCAGCAGTAACAATATCAGCAGCAGCAGTAACAGTACCAGCAGCAGCAGTAACAGTACCAGCAGCAGCAGTAACAGTACCAGCAGCAGCAGTAACAGTTCCAGCAGCAGCAGTAACAGCATCAGCAGCAGCAGCAGTAATAGTACCAGCAGTAATAGTACCAGCAGCAGCAGTAACAGCATCAGCAGCAGCAGTAACAGTACCAGCAGCAGCAGCAGCAGCAGTAATAGTACCAGCAGTAATAGTACCAGCAGTAATAGTACCAGCAGTAATAGTACCAGCAGCAGCAGTAACAGTACCAGCAGCAGCAGTAACTATCATCAGCAGCAGTAACAGTATCAGCAGCAGCAGTAACAGTATCAGCAGCAGCAGTAATAGTACCAGCAGCAGCAGTAACGGTACCAGCAGCAGCAGTAACGGTACCAGCAGCAGCAGTAACGGTACCAACAGCAGCAGTAACGGTACCAGCAGCAGCAGTAACGGTACCAGCAGCAGCAGTAACGGTACCAGCAGCAGCAGTAACGGTACCAGCAGCAGCAGTAACGGTACCAGCAGCAGCAGTAACGGTACCAGCAGCAGCAGTAACGGTACCAGCAGTAGCAGTAACAGTACCAGCAGCAGCAGTAACAGTACCAGCAGCAGCAGTAAGTGTAAAGCTTGAGACAGGCTACAAGCTACGAGGCAAAAGAAAGCCTACAGAACTCCTGGGTCCTAAGTCCACTTAGTATCTTGTAGCTAAAACCAGAGTCTGGCGAGACTTTCACATTATTCATGAAATATGCAGTGCTCACTTCCCCCTCTTTTTCCTTCTTCTCCGCCTCCTCTTCCTCCTCTTGCACCTCCTTCTCTTTTTCTTCCTCCTCCTCTTGTTCCTCCTGTTGTTGCTTCTGATCCTCCTGTTCCTTCTAGTCCTCCTACAATAACAGCAGTGCTGGTTATGGTGGTGGTGATGGTGGTGGTGATGGTGGTGGTGATGGTGGTGGTGATGGTGGTGGTGATGGTGGTGGTGATGGTGGTGGTGATGGTGGTGGTGATGGTGGTGGTGATGGTGGTGGTGATGGTGGTGGTGATACTGGTGGCGGTTGTCGTTCCGCTTATGTTGCTGGTGGGTTGATCTTAGTGGTTCTGCTGATACTGGTGCTACTGGTGATCATAATGATGGTTCTGCCGGTACTGGTGATTATAGTGGTGGTTCTGCTGATCTTGGTGATAGCAGTGGTAATAGTGATGGTTCTGCTGATACTAATGGTACCGGTGATAGTGGTGAGGTTCTGTTGATATTGGTGATAGTGATAGTGGTTCTACAAGTGCTGCTATGTGTTGGTTGCTGTCACTGTCTCTACTTTCAGCTGTTAATATTGACTACTTCTGATGTTTTTCCTTCTGTTAAGTTTGCTGTTAATGTTGCTGTTACTGTAGTTGCTATTTGTGTTACTGCTTTTGTTTCCCACGGTTGTTGGTGCTGCTGCTGCTGATGATGATACACACAAATATCCCGCTTATATGAGACAGAGGCTTACGACGACGTTTTGGTCAGACTTCGATCATTTACAAAGCAGTGGTAGATGTTTCTGCTTCCCCCTTAGCTACTGCTGCTGTTGCTGCTGTTACTGCTGTTGCTGTTCCCTGCACTGGTAATGCTGCAGCTTAGTGACCCATGAACATTTGTTCCTCACAGTGGCAAAATATACAATCTTTTTAAAGAATCAGCAAATCAAGACCTACGAGGAGATTTATTAACCGGTTGTACAGCTACGTTTGCTCATTTTCTCTAAACTGCTTTGAATGGCTTTCACACCATTATCTCTGACTCGTAAGTCAGGCTCTACTAATCGACTCAACAAGGAAGTCCTCTGACTTATAAACAAAGGTCTCTAAGTCATAAACTTCTGGGCCATAAACCAAATTCACTGACTGCCGGAATCTCCCTGACTCTTAAACTGACCATAACAATTCTCTATGACTAGTTCAGTTTGACTCACATATAAAGCAAACTCTCTGACTGACTCAGATCAACCTCTGTGTTTGCCAGTTTTGAAGTTCTTCATGAGGTGCGTGATTCTGGCTAGGAGCAAGAACGTCCGCTGAAATTTGTCCATGAGAGGGCAATGTCTTCCATAGGGATGGGGATGGGAAGACAGGCTGGCATATGAGCTCAGTTTGTGTCTGCTTGACAGGAGGGAGCAAGGGAAGAATGTGCCCGGCTTCTCTCTATGCCTCACAGCCAATGTCATGCCTTGTAAGCAGTTCTGAGCAAATATAACGAAATAAATATGCAATTCATGAGTAACTGTAGCTACGTGAGTGTTTTATGAGTTATTATCAGTAATACTTTATGAAAGTGAGTAAATGTGACGTGTAGAGAAATTAAGGGCACATGAAAAGAAGAGTACGTGAGTACAAAGGAATGACTCGGAAGTACGTAATATTTTACATGACAGTTTGTATAAATGATTTAGAAAATCGACAAGATAAGTGACACACTTGTGCTACATTTGGGCATCTCCATTCTGGAAACGTTTCGCTAACCAGTGGCTTCTTCAGTCCATTACGGAGAAGAACGGTGGAAGTTGAGGAGTTTGAAGCAATCAGTCTCTCAGCCTGGAATCCATGTGTTCAGTCTTAATAAAAGTACAATATATGCGCGGAGAAGGGGCTTATATATTGAAGACTAATGAAGTGAAGCAGTGGTAGGCGGAGCCACTAGTGGAAATAGGTCATGTCTTAAAATAATTCTCTGCAGCAACATCTTGGGAACTTGATGAAGGGAATTCTTCAAAGATTGTTTAACAGGTAGGCATGATCTACTTCCACTAGTGGGTTTTTCCAATGGTGACAGTAGAGATCAGCAGATTCTGAGATACTCAGATCATCCCGTCTGATACCAACATTGATTCCACATTCAAAAGTCACTTAGATTGCAATTCTTCCCCATTCTGATGTTCAGCCTGCATAACAACATGCTTTTAGGCATTAAGATGCTGCAGCGTGATTGGGCGATTAGATATATGTATTAACTACTGGTGTATAGGTGTACCCAACAAAGTCGCCTCTGAGTACGTATATGTATGTATGTTTGAAAATTGTTGATCCAGTGGATAGAGGGATGCGTACATTGTCCTGTTCTCACAGAGCTCGGCATGGTGACGCAGGATCGAATCCTGCCTAGCCGCAATAGGTAAATCTTGCGATTTTGGCTTAAATAGCAATGCTCTTCTTCCCGAATAATGCAAGCGAAAAATTGTGCATGCAATAATTTCACAAAAAAATTGTTTGCTTATTAAATTATTGTAAACTTATCTGAAATATATTTAGGTGGATTAGGCTAAACTAAATTGCGCTTGTTATAATAAGATTAGATAAGTTTTTAAGGTTCTTTTGGTTCAAAATTATTAATGTTGACATTAACATAAATGAAAAAAATATCTTTAAACATATAAGATAAAATTGTAGAAAGGACTTAATTTTAAGTGAGTTCTTGCTAATTGACCAATTTTACCTATTCGGCACGACATATAATCATTAATGAAACTGCGGCTGGCCGAGCCTCGATCCTGCGCCACCATGTTTCATGATTTCATTAATATACAGACTGCTCGTGGAGGCTGGTATTCAAACGAGAGTAGATAAATTTGCTCTGAGCTTACCATAACCACGTATGTCCCTGCAACATGAAGCAAGTCTAGTTCGCTAGGCTCTTGTTGTTCGCAGGATTGCTCACGGGGCTGGACATGGTGGCGCAGGATCGAGGCTCGGCCAGCCGCTGTTTCATTAATGATTATATGTCGTGCCGAATAGGTAAAAATGGTCAATTAACAAGAACTCACTTAAAATTAAGTCCTTTCTACAATTTTATCTTATATGTTTAAAGATATTTTTTTCATTTATGTTAATGTAAAAAGTAATAATTTTATGCCTAAAGAACCTTAAAAAACATATCTAACCTTATCATAAGAAGCGCATTTTAATTTAGTCTAATCCAACTAAATATATTTTAGGTAAGTTTACATTAACTTGATAATAAGCAAGCACAATGGAATATGTTTTTTTTCGTTAGGTTCAAAATGTTATTTGCGAAATTATTGCCTACAGTTCTTCGCTTGCCCTATTCGGCAACAAGAGCGTTGCTATTTAAGACGAAACCGCAAAGTTTAACCAATTCGGCAGTAATTTAATATATATATTTAGTAGTAGGTTGGTAAACAGCAACCACCCAGGGAAGTACTACCGTCCTGCCAGATGACTGTGAAACAGAAACCTGTAACTGTTTTGCATGATGGTAGGAATGCTGGTTTCTTTTTCTGTCTCATAAACACGCTAGATAACAGGGATATCTTGCTACTCCTACTTACACTTTGGTCACACTTCACAGACACGCACATATATATATATATATATATATATATATATATATATATATATATATATATATATATATATATATATATATATATATATATATATATACATACATCTAGGTTTTTCTCCTTTTTCTAAATAGCTCTTGTTCTTCTTTATTTCTTCTATTGTCCATGGGGAAGTGGAAAAGAATCTTTCCTCCGTAAGCCATGTGTGTCGTATGAGGCGGCTAAAATGCCGGGAGCAATGGGCTAGTAACCCCTTCTGCTGTAGACATTTACTAAAAAAGAGAAGAAGAAAAACTTCATAAAACTGGGATGCTTGAATGTGCGTGGATGTAGTGCAGATGACAAGAAACAGATGATTGCTGATGTTATGAATGAAAAGAAGTTGGATGTCCTGGCCCTAAGCGAAACAAAGCTGAAGGGGGTAGGGGAATTTCGGTGGGGGGAAATAAATGGGATTAAATCTGGAGTATCTCTGAGAGAGTTAGAGCAAAGGAAGGGGTAGCAGTAATGTTGAAGGATCAGTTATGGAAGGAGAAAAGAGAATATGAATGTGTAAATGCAAGAATAATGTGGATTAAAGTAAAGGTTCGATGCGAAAAGTGGGTCATAATAAGCGTGTATGCACCTGGAGAAGAGAGGAATGTAGAGGAGAGAGAGAGATTTTGGAGATGTTAAGTGAATGTATAGGGGCCTTTGAACCAAGTGAGAGAGTAATTGTGGTAGGGGACCTGAATGCTAAAGTAGGAGAAGCTTTTAGAGAGGGTGTGGCAGGTAAGTTTGGGGTGCCAGGTGTAAATGATAATGGGAGCCCTTTGATTGAACTTTGTATAGAAAGGGGTTTAGTTATAGGTAATACATATTTTGAGAAAAAGAGGATAAATAAGTATACAAGATATGATGTAGGGCGAAATGACAGTAGTTTGTTGGATTATGTATTGGTAGATAAAAGACTGCTGAGTAGACTTCAGGATGTACATGTTTACAGAGGGGCCACAGATATATCAGATCACTTTTTAGTTGTAGCTACACTGAAAGTAAAAGGTAGATGGGATACAATGAGAATAGAAGTATCAGGGAAGAGAGAGGTGAAGGTTTATAAACTAAAAGAGGAGGCAGTTAGGGTAAGATACAGTTATTGGAGGATAGATGGGCTAATGAGAGCATAGGCAATGGGGTCGAAGAGGTATGGGGTAGGTTTAAAAATGTAGTGTTAGAGTGTTTAGCAGAAGTTTGTGGTTACAGGAAGGTGGGTGCGGGAGGGAAGAGTAGCGATTGGTGGAATGATGATGTAAAGAGAGGAGTAAGGGAGAAAAAGTTAGCAAATGAGAAGTTTTTGCAAAGTAGAAGTGATACAAGGAAGGAAGAGTATATGGAGAAAAAGAGAGAGGTTAAAAGAGTGGTAAAGCAATGTAAGAAGAGAACAAATGAGAGAGTGGGTGAGATGTTATCAACAAATTTTGTTGAAAATAAGAAAAGTTTTGGAGTGAGATTAACAAGTTAAGGAAGCCTAGAGAAAAAATGGATTTGTCAGTTAAAAATAGGGGAGGAGAGTTATTAAATGGAGAGTTAGAGGTATTGGGAAGATGGAGGGAATATTTTGAGGAATTGTTAAATGTTGATGTAGACAGGGAAGCTGTGATTTCGTGTATAGGGCAAGGAGGAATAACATCTGGTAGGAGTGAGGAAGAGCCAGTTGTGAGTGTGGGGGAAGTTCGTGAGACAGTAGGTAAAATGAAAGGGGGTAAGGCAGCCGGGATTGATGGGATAAAGATAGAAATGTTAAAAGCAGGTGGGGATATAGTTTTGGAGTGGTTGGTGCAATTATTTAATAAATGTATGGAAGAGGGTAAGGTACCTAGGGATTGGCAGAGAGCGTGCATAGTTCCTGTGTATAAAGGCAAAGGGGACAAAAGAGTGCAAAAATTATAGAGGGATAAGTTTGTTGAGTGTACCTGGCAAAGTGTATGGTAGAGTTATTATTGAGAGAATTAAGAGTAAGACGGAGAATAGGATAGCAGATGAACAAGGAGGCTTTAGGAAAGGTAGGGGTGTATGGACCAGGTGTTTACAGTGAAACACATAAGTGAACAGTATTTGGATAAGGCTAAAGAAGACTTTGTGGCATTTATGGATTTGGAAAAGGCGTATGACAGGGTGGATAGGGGGGCAATGTGGTAGATGTTGCAGGTGTACGGTGTAGGAGGTTACTGAAAGCAGTGAAGAGTTTTTACGAGGATAGTAAGGCTCAAGTTAGAGTATGTGGGAAAGAGGGAAATTATTTCCCAGTAAAAGTAGGCCCTAGACAAGGATGTGTGATGTCACCGTGGTTGTTTAATATATTTATAGATGGGGTTGTAAGAGAAGTAAATGCGAGGGTCTTGGCAAGAGGCGTGAAGTTAAAAGATAAAGAATCACACATAAAGTGGGAGTTGTCACAGTTGCTCTTTGCTGATGACACTGTGCTCTTGGGAGATTCTGAAGAGAAGTTGCAGAGATTGGTGGATGAATTTGGTAGGGTATGCAAAAGAAGAAAATTAAAAGTGAACACAGGAAAGAGTAAGGTTATGAGGATAACAAAAAGATTAGGTGATGAAAGATTGGATATCAGATTGGAGGGAGAGGGTATGGAGGAGGTGAATGTATTCAGAAATTTTGGAGTGGACGTGTCAGCGGATGGGTCTATGAAAGATGAGGTGAATCATAGAATTGATGAGGGGAAAAGGGTGAGTGGTGCACTTAGGAGTCTGTGGAGACAAAGAACTTTGTCCTTGGAGGCAAAGAGGGGAATGTATGAGAGTATAGTTTTACCAATGCTCTTATATGGGTGTGAAGAATGGGTGATGAATGTTGCAGCGAGGAGAAGGCTGGAGGCAGTGGAGATGTCATGTCTGAGGACAATGTGTAGTGTGAATATAATGCAGAGAATTCGTAGTTTGGAAGTTAGGAGGAGGTGCGGGATTACCAAAACTGTTGTCTAGAGGGCTGAGGAAGGGTTGTTGAGGTGGTTTGGACATGTAGAGAGAATGGAGCGAAACAGAATGACTTCAAGTGTGTATCAGTCTGTAGTGGAAGGAAGGCGGGGTAGGAATCGGCCTAGGAAAGGTTGGAGGGAGGGGGTTGTTATATCTTCGAAATTGGTCATCCTGTGTTATTTAACTGTTGTAAGAGAATATGTTCATCACTTAATATTATAGCGTGAAAGTCCCCGTTTATAGCTAAAATAGAGACTTTCGGCGTTATATTATTATCTGTTAATATATGAAAAATACCATGGTATTATCGTTATCACTATTTTGTTATTATCACTATTATTTTAGTATTATCACTATTATTTTAGTATTATTGTTAGGTAGGATTTCTTCCTTCCGGTGAATTGTTCAATTGTTTATATCCGGCTGACTGACGTTGGGTCAGGTGATCCAACCTGACGACGCGTCAACAGACTGGCAAGTAGTCAGTCTGCTCCCTGCTCTAGCCCTGATAACTGATCGTATATTGGTTTTGAGAATTGGACTCAAGAGCTGACTCACTTTGTTCCTAATTGATATTTATATTCTTGGTCAGTTCAGTACTCCATAGAGATACTTTACGGCCAGATTCAAAGGTCTTGTTAAATCTTGTACCTTTTGTATTTTGAGTTTACAGTCTTGTTAAGACAAAGACGTAAATGTTATTGAAGACTGAATTACAGGAAGAATAATTAAACTTCCTTATTAATGTGACATTTCCATGATTTTGAACTAAATGTATATGGTAAATTTATTGTACAAAGTATTAAGTTACATTAACTACAAAGAGAAGATAAAGTATTGTATTTAAATACTTTAATAAATTTGAATATTATTCTATGGAGTTTCCCAGTTGAAATTATTTCCCCTAGACTCTAAAAAATAACTCGGATCCAAAAATCTTGTTGCATAAGAAATAAATGGTAACAGGCCAGTTTCTGAAGTTCTTTAAAAAAATTTCTTATTCGCAACAGGGGTAAAGGAGGTTTTGTGTGCGAGGGGCTTGGACTTCCAGCAGGCATGCGTGAGCGTGTTTGAAAGGAGTGAATGGAGACAAATAGTTTTTAATACTTGACGTGCTGTTGGAGTGTGAGCAAAGTAACATTTATGAAGGGGTTCAGGGAAACCGGCAGGCCGGACTTGAGTCCTGGAGATTGGAAGTACAGTGCCTGCACTCTGAAGGAGGGGTGTTAATGTTGCAGTTTAAAAACTGTAGTGTAAAGCACCCTTCTGGCAAGACAGTGATGGAGTGAATGATTGTGAAAGTTTTTCTTTTTCGGGCCACCCTGCCTTGGTGGGAATCGGCCAGTGTGATTATATATATATATATATATATATATATATATATATATATATATATATATATATATATATATATATATATATATATATATATATATATATATAATGTCGTGCCGAATAGGCAGAACTTGCGATCTTGGCTTAAATAGCAACGCTCATCTTGCCATATAGGACAAGTGAAAATTTGTGTATGCAATAATTTCGCCAAAATCATTCTGAACGTAACGAAAAAAATGTTTCACTGAGTTTGTTTAGTATTAAATTATTGTAAACAAATCTAATATATATTTAGTTGGGTTAGGCTAAAATAAATTGCGCTTGTTATAATAAGGTTAGGTAAGTTTTCAAAGATTCTTTTGGTGCAAAATTAAAAAATTTTACATTAACATTAATGAAAAAAAATATATCTTTAAACGTATAAGAGAAAATTTCAGAAAGGACTTAATTTTAAATGAGTTCTTGCTAATTGACCAGTTTTACATATTCGGCACAACATATATATATATATATATATATATATATATATATATATATATATATATATATATATATATATATATATATATATATAAATAATTTGTGTGTGTGTGTGTAGGTGCACAGTATACATTCACATTCACCTGAGACATCATTGGGCTGCTAACTTGTGCTGCTTAATTCCTGGTTTAACACAGTATCCTCGGACACGCTAGAGTTCATGTATTTACACAGTTTCAAGTACAACAATTCCAGCAGTCTTGAAGTCACTAACAACTAGACATTCAACTATGTCTTACATACGGCATAACTGGTGTTGGGAAGTTAACCTCCAGTAATTGCATTCATCAGCCACAGGTGGCGGTATTCCAGTCTGATTCTGGCAGACAATAAGGGAGGTTGTGGATGTAAATGGACGCTGGGACGCACTAAGGAGTCAATGGAGCAGATTTTTTGGAGAGGGATGCTGGAACACACTAGGCAGGAGAGAATAGGAAGGATGACCAAAGGAGAGAGGCTGGAACACACTAGGGAGGAGATAATAGAGACTAAATTGGTAAGGGAAGCAAGATATACTAGGAAAGAGAAAAAAGTAAAGATTGTGGTAGGGAGAGAAGATTTTACTCATTAGACAGAAGAAAGTAATGAAGGGCAATATGAGAAGAAAAGAGCCATTGACCATAGGAGTAAATGCATCTCAGTATTTACATACTGAAAGGCAAAGTTGTCTCTTAAGGAGCCATGACGTGCTTCAGCAAGAGGACTGAAAATTACCAGAAGACGATCCCACTGGTCACCGCCCCCGTGGCCTTCAAGACTAGGCTTTCTGGTTGATGACTTCATCTACCAGGCTGCTGGTGTATGCCGAATGCAGCTCAGTATACGTACCACAGCTCGTCTGCTCAAGAACTTAGTTGACTAACTCAAGAAATTTCATCTTAAGAGGGGTATGAGAGAGAGAGATTTCGTTCGGATTTTTAACCCCGGAGGGTTAGCCACCCAGGATAACCCAAGAAAGTCAGTGCGTCATCGAGGACTGTCTAACTTATTTCCATTGGGGTCCTTAATTAATCTTGTCCCCCAGGATGCGACCCACACCAGTCGACTAACACCCAGGTACCTATTTGCTGCTAGGTAAACAGGACAACAGGTGTAAGGAAACGTGTCGAAATGTTTCCACCCGCCGGGAATCGAACCCGGGCCCTCCGTGTGTGAAGCGGGAGCTTTAGCCACCAGGCCACCTGGGCACCTTATGTTCCACCTACCGAGCCACTTCCTTACGAAGGGAGTTGTAATGCGCTATGGCTCGCTCTCTTTGAAAGGTTGGAACCCCAGTTAGAGCTGGTGGTTTGCTGGAACGTCTCTCTACACTATGTCTACCAATCTGGGTAAATCCAGGGGTCGTTTTCTCTGCTATAACTTGCCTTGGTGAGTGTGTGTGTCAGCCGGCTTGTTACTAATGGGCACGCCTCTACTTTTTGTCTCTATTTCATTTATTCTGTTTTTATTACCTTCATTTTTTTTTCTCTCTATCAGCCTCTCTGGTTATCATCCCCCCACAACCTCTTCACCGCCCACGGTCCTCCCACAATCAGCCGAGTCCCACCAACGATTCGTCCTCTTCCACCAGCCCCCACACAACTACTACCGTCATCAGTTACTACAACAACTACCACTATACCCACCACCTCCAAAATTGTCACTGCCATCGCCGCTACAAAAATCACCTCCCACAGCACCACCACTTTCATTATCCCCTACTATCACCACTACCTCCACCACCACCATAACTACCACTGCCGACCCCTCCCTCCCGACTCCACTGTCTACCACCACTACAACAATAATCACTACCTACTCTCCACGACCCACCCACCATGATCTGTCATATATACCTGCCCCTCCATTAGATGTGAAAAGTAACCAGCAAAATATAAACACATTGTTGCTTTCCCAAAACACACACACACACACACACACACACACACACACACACACACACACACACACACACACACACACACACACACACGGCTTTGTCCTATATCTAACCATCACTTTCATTCCATTCTCTGGAACGGAAGTGACTGGATACCTCCTATTTTCATTTCTACATTTCACTCCACAATTTTCTTACTCAGGTCAAACTCGCTCCTTTGCCAATTCACCCGGATACATTATATTATTATTATTATTATTATTATTATTATTATTATTATTATTATCATCATCATCATCATAATATTACTGCTTCTTTGGTAAATTCAATCTCTTTCAAACTTGTTCCTCTCTTTCTTACCCTTCCTTAGCCTTTATTGACACCCTTCCCAACCAGCCACCCTGCCACCGTTCAGCACACAAGCCACCCTGCCACCGTCCAGCACACCAGCCACCGTGCCACCGTCCAGCACACCAGCCACCCTGCCACCGTTCAGCACACAAGCCACCCTGCCACCGTCCAGCACACCAGCCACCGTGCCACCGTCCAGCACACCAGCCACCCTGCCACCGTCCAGCACACCAGCCACCCTGCCACGGTCCAGCACACCAGCCACCCTGCCACCGTCCAGCACACCAGTCACCCTGCCACCGTCCAGCACATCAGCCTCCCTGCCACCGTCCAGCACACCAGCCACCGTCCAGCACACCAGCCACCCTGCCACCGTCCAGCACACCAGTCACCCTGCCACCGTCCAGCACACCGGTCACCCTGCCACCGTCCAGCACACCAGCCACCCTGCCACCGTCCAGCACACCAGACACCTTGCCACCGTCCAGCACACCAGTCACCCTGCCACCGTCCAGGGCACCAGCCACCCTGCCACCGTCCAGCACACCAGCCACTCTGCCACAGTCCAGCACACCAGCCACCCTGCCACCGTCCAGCACACCAGCCACCCTGCCACCGTCCAGCACACCAGCCACCCTGCCACCGTCCAGCACACCAGCCACCGTGCCACCGTCCAGCACACCAGCCATCCTGCCACCGTCCAGCACACCAGCCACCCTGCCACCGTCCAGCACACCAGCCACCCTGCCACCGTCCAGCACACCAGTCACCCTGCCACCGTCCAGCACACCAGCCACCCTGCCACCGTCCAGCACACCAGCCACCCTGCCACAGTTCAGCACACCAGCCACCCTGCCACCGTCCAGCACACCAGCCACCGTCCAGCACACCAGCCACCCTGCGACCGTCCAGCACACCAGACACCCTGCCACCGTCCAGCACACCAGTCACCCTGCCACCGTCCAGCGCACCAGCCACCCTGCCACCGTCCAGCACACCAGCCACCCTGCCACCGTCCAGCACACAAGCCACCATGCCACCGTTCAGCACACCAGCCACCCTGCCACCGTCCAGCACATCAGCCACCCTGCCACCGTCCAGCACACCAGCCACCCTGCCACCGTCCAGCACATCAGCCACCCTGCCACCGTCCAGCACACCAGCCACCCTGCTACCGTCCAGCACACCAACCACCCTGCCACCGTCCAGCACACCAGCCACCCTGCCACCGTCCAGCACACCAGCCACCCTGCCACCGTCCAGAACACCAGCCACCCTGCTACCGTTCAGCACACCAGCCACCCTGCTACCGTCCAGCACACCAGCCACCCTGCCACCGTCCAGCACACAAGCCACCGTCCAGCACACCAGCCACCCTGCCACCGTCCAGCACCCCAGCCACCCTGTTACCGTTCAGCACACCAGCCACCCTGCCACCGTCCAGCACACCAGCCACCCTGCCACCGTCCAGCGGACCAGTCACCCTGCCACCGTCCAGCACACCAGTCACCCTGCCAGCGACCTGCACCCCACCCTTTAATCACCTTTCCAGTCATTAATCATCCT
Organism: Cherax quadricarinatus; assembly: GCF_038502225.1. Classification (NCBI taxonomy): domain Eukaryota; kingdom Metazoa; phylum Arthropoda; class Malacostraca; order Decapoda; family Parastacidae; genus Cherax; species Cherax quadricarinatus. The sequence goes on from NC_091367.1 coordinate 17,184,763, forward strand.
TCCAGTCATTAATCATCCTTCAAGCCATTAATCATCCTTCAAGCCATTACTCATCCTTCCAGCCATTAATCACCCTTACACTCACTAATCACCCATTCATTAATCACCCACTCATTAATCATCCTTCCAGTCACTAATCATCCTTCCAGTCATTAATCATCCTCTACTCATTAATCTCCCTTCCACTCATTAATCACCCTTCCACTCATTAATCACCCTTCCACTCATTAATCACCCTTCCACTCATTAATCACCCTTCCACTCGTTAATCATCCTTTCACTCGTTAATCATCCTTCCACTCGTTAATCATCCTTCCACTCATTAATCATTTTTCCACTCAATAATCACCCTTCCACTCATTAATCATCCACTCATTAATCATCCTTCCACTCATTAATCACCCTTCCAATCATTAATCACCCTTCCACTCATTAACCACCCTTCCACTCATTAATCACCCTTCCAATTATTAATCACCCTTCCACTCAATCACCCACTCACTAATCATCCTTCCACTCATTAATCATCCTTCCACTCATTAATCACCCTTCCAATCATTAATCACCCTTCCACTCATTAATCACCCATCCACTCATTAATCACACTTCCACTCATTAATCATCCTTCAACTCATTAATCACTTTTCCACTCATTAATCACCCTTCCACTGAATCATCCTTCCACTCATTAATCACCCTTCCACTCATTAATCAACCTTCCACTCATTAATCACCCTTCCACTCATTAATCATCCTTCCACTCATTAATCACCCTTCCACTCATTAATCACCCTTCCACTCATTAATCACCCAATCACTAATCATCCTTCCACTCATTAATCATCCTTCCACTCATTAATCACCCTTCCACTCATTAATCACCCTTCCACTCATTAATCGCCCACTCACTAATCATCCTTCCACTCATTAATCACCCTTCCACTCATTAATCACCCTTCCACTCATTAATCACCCACTCATTAATCATCCTTCTACTCATTAATCTACACATTAATCACCCTTCCACTCATTAATCACCCAATCACTAATCATCCTTCCACTCATTAACCACCCTTCCACTCATTAATCACCCTTCCAATTATTAATCACCCTTCCACTCAATCACCCACTCACTAATCATCCTTCCACTCATTAATCACCCTTCCACTCATTAATCATCCTTCTACTCATTAATCCACTCATTAATCACCCTTCCACTCATTAATCACCCTTCCACTCATTAATCACCCTTCCACTCATTAATCACCCTTCCACTCATTAATCACCCTTCCACTCATTAATCACCCTTCCACTCATTAATCATCCTTCAACTCATTAATCCACTCATTAATCACCCTTCCACTCATTAATCATCCTTCCACTCATTAATCACCCTTCCACTCATTAATCATCCTTCTACTCATTAATCCACTCATTAATCACCCTTCCACTCATTAATCATCCTTCCACTCATTAATCATCCTTCCACTCATTAATCACCCTTCCACTCACTAATCATCCTTCCACTCATTAATCACCCTTCCACTCATTAATCATCCTTCTACTCATTAATCCACTCATTAATCACCCTTCCACTCATTAATCACCCTTCCACTCATTAATCATCCTTCCACTCATTAATCATCCTTCTACTCATTAATCCACTCATTAATCACCCTTCCACTCATTAATCACCCTTCCACTCATTAATCATCCTTCTACTCATTAATCCACTCATCACCCTTCCACTCATTAATCACCCTTCCACTCATTAATCATCCTTCCACTCATTAATCATCCTTCTACTCATTAATCCACTCATTAATCACCCTTCCACTCATTAATCATCCTTCCACTCATTAATCATTCTTCCACTCATTAATCACCCTTCCACTCACTAATCATCCTTCCATTCATTAATCACCCTTCCACTCATTAATCATTCTTCCACTCATTAATCACCCTTCCACTCACTAATCATCCTTCCATTCATTAATCACCCTTCCACTCATTAATCATCCTTCTATTCATTAATCCACTCATTAATCACCCTTCCACTCATTAATCATCCTTCCACTCATTAGTCACCCTTCCACTCATTAATCACCCTTCCACTCATTAATCACCCTTCCACTCATTAATCACCCTTCCACTCATTAATCACCCTTCCACTCATTAATCATCCTTCTACTCATTAATCCACTCATCACCCTTCCACTCATTAATCACCCTTCCACTCATTAATCATCCTTCCACTCATTAATCACCCTTCCACTCATTAATCATCCTTCTACTCATTAATCCACTCATTAATCACCCTTCCACTCATTAATCATCCTTCCACTCATTAATCACCCTTCCACTCATTAATCACCCTTCCACTCATTAATCATCCTTCTACTCATTAATCCACTCATTAATCACCCTTCCACTCATTAATCATCCTTCCACTCATTAATCACCCTTCCACTCATTAATCACCCTTCCACTCATTAATCACCCTTCCACTCATTAATCATCCTTCCACTCATTAATCACCCTTCCACTCATTAATCACCCTTCCACTCATTAATCACCCTTCCACTCATTAATCGCCCACTCACTAATCATCCTTCCACTCACTAATCATCCTTCCACTCACTAATCATCCTTCCACTCACTAATCATCCTTCCACTCGTTAATCACCCTTCCACTCGTTAATCACCCTTCCACTCATTAATCATCCTTCTACTCATTAATCCACTCATTAATCATCCTTCCACTCATTTCTACAATCCTTTAAGCTGCCACTGAATCCCACTCCTAAATTATAACTCAACTCTAATAATTTAATTATAAAATGATTATAACTATGACCATAATTTTTAAAGGGGTGAACCCGTAAGCCAGCTAAAGGTCTCGATCAGATGACCAAAAGCTCCAACGGCGGTTCATCATCTAAGACCAGCGTCAGGAAACACTTTACCTGTGTCCTGACAAACCTTACCTACCTCTAAAAAATTCGTCAGTTTCTTTATGTCTCTGCAAATTCATCCTGCCTAACTAATTCCGAAAATCACCCTCTACCAATTTTCAAATCACCGCTTGCTAATTTGGAGTCACCTGCTAACAACTTCACACTCACCCTCTACTAACTTTAGCTTCATTCTCGTACTAACTTTAATTACCTCATTTTAACTTTAAAAACACATTATGCACTATTCATAGGAACCTTTTTTTTTAAGTTACTCGCTTTTAATTTTAGTTACCACCTCATAACTTTAGAGACACTCCATCTACTTTGTCTCATTTTTAACATTAGTTCCCCCTTCATTTTAAATTTAGACACACTCCTTACAAACCATCTTCCCCTTCTACTCTGTTTTATATTTAAATACACACCCTAACTTTAATTATCTCCTTTTAACGTTTGACTCGTTTTCTTTTGACTTCAGAATTTACCCTCAGCTCTCTTTAACTATCTCCTTTTAGCTATAGTGAGCAATGGGCATGTCGCGTGTGAGGCTGGGTATAAAAACTAAACGTATATGGTAATAAGGAGAAATAGACAAAGTGAATGAAATAAAGAGAAATATAGAATGGTAAAGTGTCCACAAGCCTGGTCTCAGAGAGTGCCGCGGGGGGGCGTTGATCCCCGAAACCCTCTCCAGGTTTCCAGGTATGCCTGTCTGAGCATGCAAAGAGACGGTAGACTCAGACCAGAGCCAAGGCGAGCCATCGTGGTGAAAGCAACTCCCATCAATGTGCGTGGACAAGCAAGCGCCTGGTTAAGGCCTCTAAACCAGAAAAAATAGCTATCATTAATGCTTGGAAAAGTCATCCATTATACATTGCAACGGGAATGATTTCAGTGGATCTCACTCTCTTACAAATTCTGTTATCGTCCGGATTTTCCTGGGCAATGATCCATTGCGTGGACAGACCTTCCAGCGTGTCACAAGCGCCTGGTGAAGGCCTCTAAACCAGAAAAAATAGCTATCATTAATGCTTGGAAAAGTCATCCATTATACATTGCAACGGGAATGATTTCAGTGGATCTCACTCTCTTACAAATTCTGTTATCGTCTGCAAAGAATGAAATGGTGGTATGACTTAAATGCAAGAGAATCGAAGACTAACCCAAAAGGATTCTTTTCTGTGCAGTGATAAGGAAATGTGTGTATATGAACTGTATGCAAGGGTTCAGCACAGTGAAAAGGTGACAGGTCCTTAGCTTCGAACTATAGATTGAACTAGATAGAGGCATGGTTGACAAATAGGCAGCAGAGAGTTTGCTGGAGTAGTACTCTAGACAAATGCAAAGCTATTAGGAACAGAGAATTTCTCTGTGACATCTTCAAATTTTACTGTCTTCACTATTACCCTTTGTGTCCCATCTGCTAAAAAGTTAGAAATTTGTCTTCTATTGCAAGCAATTTGCGGTCTCTAATACCATGATGACACTTGTCGAAGGTTTATGCGAACTCTGCGTACACTGCATCTGCATTTTATTTGTCTTTCACTGCAACCAAGACCATGTCGCAATGGTTCAGAAATTGCAAGAGGCAGACCAACTTGCCCTAAACCAGTATTTTCCTGGATTATGCAACTGAAGTTAATCCATGTGTTTACCATTGTTGCTTCCTCAAACTCAGTGTACTACTACTACCACTACCACTAACCAATCCTTTGGGTATGACCTACTTCCACTGGGGAATCCCGTCTACCAGTGACTATGCCCTCGTCTGCTATACGTCCCTTTCCACCTGGCGCCAGTATATAAGCACCAGCCTTCTTGCCTGTGCTCCAGAATCAAGACTACGGCGCTCTTCATACAAACTCCAAGGCTGAGAGACTGATTGCCTCATCTTTTGTTTATAGTTCTTCTGTCTTCCACTCATGTCCTTGAATTTGTTAAATTAGACACATGTGCAACATTTGGGTATCTTTAATTAAAGATACCCAAATGTTGCACATATGTCTAATTTATCAACTTGTCGATTCTCTGAACAATTCATCTACATTCATTGAATCTGTATTGATAAAGTCACTGGATGCTTGGCAGACGATGCACCATCCTTCCAATGAAAAGCAGGGGTGTCACTAGCACGTTAAGAGACCATACAATAAGTGTCAGGGGCCCGAGACTGTTCAACTGCCTCCCAGCACACATAAGGGGGATTACCAACAGACCCCTGGCAGTCTTCAAGCTGGCACTGGACAAGCACCTAAAGTCAGTTCCTGATCAGCCGGGCTGTGGCTCGTACGTTGGTTTGCGTGCAGCCAGCAGCAACAGCCTGGTTGATCAGGCTCTGATCCACCAGGAGGCCTGGTCACAGACCGGGCCGCGGGGGCGTTGACCCCCGGAACTCTCTCCAGGTAAACTCCAGGTAAACTCCAGGATGGCGGAACGTCTACAATAAAGATACCCAGATGTTGCACATTTGCCTCACCGCCTGACATAACACTAAAGCCACAAAGATTTTTGATGACTGTGGGACTACTCCTGTGTCCAGACTCCATGTCCATTACATATCAAAAGCACGTGATATATTTTTAAAACTTACTGATGAATTATTAGGTCTAGGGCAGAGTTCTTGATACATTACTGTATACATGTGGGTCTATGTATTTTTGTGTACTAACCGAGCATTACTTCAGGGAATATTTTTTTTCCAATGCATTATCATCTTGGTCATGCCAAGTGTTTACAGCTATTACACTATAAACATTTCCTAACATTCTTGACATTTAGGTGTTCAACATCCATGTGTGTGTGACCTTTTTCTTATCCTCTTTACAAATAATAAGTTCTTGTCGGCTGTTACAATGCATGAGACTCATGTAAGCTCTGACCATATCTTGTCTGACGCGTCTTTCCTATAGATAAACGAGACTCGTCTCCTTAGCTCTGGGTCCCAAATTTAATTCTTGGAGGTATCTGCTTGATACTTTTGCTCAGCCTAATAAATAACCTCTATTTCTCTTTCAGATATTCTTCTAAATGACACCTCTTGTTTGTAAGAACCTGGCAAAGCAATGTCGAAAACCTTCTGACAGTCTGTGAAGACAAGGGATGGCTATCCTTATCCTGTCTGATTTTAACAGTCCATTGAATAACACTCACATAGCCAAGAAAAATATGCCTGTGTCTAGGTTTGGAGTTATGTGTCTACATAATAATGTAGGGTGATGGACTAACTACACCGTCTTCATATCTCTACTGTTCCTGCCTACTTTCTGTACCCGACTGAAACGTAGGCGAAACGTTTCGGAATAAAGATGCCTAAATGTTGCCTATGTATCTAACTTACCAACTTGTAGGTATCGTATACCATTTTGATATTCACATAATAATGTGTTGAAGAGATATGTGTGTGTACATAACTAAATATTGCAGGACAATTTGTCTACATACTCACATGTCAACATACGCATATGTTCCAGGATAATTTAATTACATATCCAAATGTTAGAGAACTATGTCACAATAGCAGTTTAAATATAAATAACACAAAGGTAAAATACCCTGACTGTAACTGGAATATGTGGGAATATTGATATGTGACTTAAACATGAGTGCATATAGGAATGCATCATATTTGCATACATGATTCATATTTAAGTATTCCCTCATATTTCAGTTACATGTGTAAATAACCTCGTGTTCCAAATGTACTTAGCCACATGTTATGGTCATTTATCCACACTCACATCTTGCAGTCACATGCATAAATACAGAACCATCAATCAGCTTTAACCACAGTAGATCACAGTGGAGGCAATATTGACCACAGGGACCCTACGGCTGGTCGTGTTGACCTTCCACACCTTCAATAATGTCTGCATATTGTCACGGCTCCCACCTCTTACTTTGTAACTCTCTCTCTCTCTCTCTCTCTCTCTCTCTCTCTCTCTCTCTCTCTCTCTCTCTCTCTCTCTCTCTCTCTCTCTCTCTCTCTCTCTCTCTCTCTCTCTTTTTTCCATCTTCTACCCTGTCACTTCTTCCCTTTTTCCTACTCTTTTCGCATCCCTCCCACAAACCTCCCTCCACCCTACCACCATCTCCTCACTGCCCACTCTTCAACCACTCACCCTGCCACTTCCACCCACTACCCTCTCTCTTCCCTCTCGTGTCATCCCTCCCACCCCTCCCTTACCTTCTCCCACAAGCAGTAGTTAGCAAGGATGCCAGGAAACGCAATACACTGTATCAAAGTATTCTTCTATCAACGTATACAAAGTGTGAAGCTCCGGAGAAAGGAACATCGGTCTACCACTGTAATAAGCTGCAACAGGTATTGTGTCAGGAAATACTTCAGGAAATGCTTAGGATACTGCTTCAGTTACAAACAGAACTAAGTATTGGTCCAGATATTGCTTCAGGTACTGCTTCGGTTACTGTCCTATATATATATATATATATATATATATATATATATATATATATATATATATATATATATATATATATATATATATATATATATATATATATATAATGTCGTGCCGAATATGTAAAACTGGTCAATTAGCAAGAACTCATTTAAAATTAAGTTCTTTCTAAAATTTTCTCTTATACGTTTAAAAATATATTTTTTTCATTAATGTTGATGTAAAAATTTATAATTTTGCACCGAAAGGAACTTAGAAAACTTACCTAACCTTATTATAACAAGAAAAATTTATTTTAGCCTAACCCAACTAAATATATTTTAAATTTGTTTACAATAATTTAATACTAAACAAACACAGTGAAATATATTTTTTTCGTTTGGTTCAGAATGATTTTGGCGAAATTATTGCATACACAAATTTTGACTTGCCCTATATGGCAAGATGAGCGTTGCTATTTAAGCCAAGATGGCAAGTTCTGCCTATTCGGCACGACATATATATATATATATATATATATATATATATATATATATATATATATATATATATATATATATATATATATATATATATATATATATAAAATGCACTTACGTAAATATTTTGGGAAAATTTATTTTCCAACTCTGCTATAAACTTAGTTGTTAATTGTTGGGCAGTGTTTTATGCACAAGACAGAATCAGTAAGACAAGATCAATAAGTCAGGATCAATAAGACAGGATCAATACGACAGGATCAATAAGACAGGATCAATACGACAGGATCAATAAGACAGGATCAATAAGACAAGATAGCACTATTTAATTCAACACTCATTATATATGGTTGATACTGTACTATGGAACCATAAACAATCCCTTTGTATTTTCTTGTAAAGGTCCATTAAGTATAACTTTAAAATGTGACTGGATAATAAAGCCATGACGTCATAACCTACTCTCAATGAGAACCAATAAAATGGTAACTGACGCCATAATAGTCATAATACATTATAACTTACTCTTTGAAGCCATTAAAAATTCTGAAATAGTGCGCACTGAATATTAAATTATCTGACTCCTGTTATCACTGCCAACCACGAAATAAACTTATGTGAATTAAAATTAGTTAAAGACGCCATTGTTGTTTTCAGTTTATTTCTGACGGGGAGAATTATTACGTTTATGGGGGGGGGGGCGCTAAACCCGCAGGGGCTCAAAACAGCCCCCCCCGGGGAGGGGGAGGGATTGAAGGCATTTGGACTCCATTAAAGAAACTGGAGCACAGGTGCTATTCCTGAGATCAAGAACTCCTCGCTAGCATCAAGGAGCCTCCTTCAAGGGTCTACTCCTGAGCTCAGGGTTAACACGGGTAAGGTGGTTAAGGTGATGGAAACTGGAGTCAGGTGGTTAAGGTGACAAACTGGAGTCAGTTGGTTAAGGTGATACAAAATGGAGTCAGTTGGTTAAGGTGATGGAAACTGGAGTCAGTTGGTTAAGGTGACAGAAACTGGAGTCAGTTGGTTAAGGTGATACAAAATGGAGTCAGTTGGTTAAGGTGATACAAAATGGAGTCAGTTGGTTAAGGTGATGGAAACTGGAGTCAGTTGGTTAAGGTGATGGAAACTGGAGTCAGTTGGTTAAGGTGATAGAAACTGGAGTCAGTTGGTTAAGGTGATGGAAACTGGAGTCAGTTGGTTAAGGTGATAGAAACTGGAGTCAGTTGGTTAAGGTGATGGAAATTGGAGTCAGGTAGTTAAGGTGATAGAAACTGGAGTCAGGTAGTTAAGGTGATAGAAACTGGAGTCAGGTAGTTAAGGTGATGGAAACTGGAGTCAGGTAGTCAAGTCACAACCAAACACAACACCTCAATTATAATCATGGGGAAGCGCTAAATCCGTAAGATTAAAAAGCGCCTGTGGGGGGGAGTGGATGGAAGGTATTCAGGCTTAATTCAGGGAACTGGAGCACAGATCCATTTCCCTAGATCAAGAGCCCCTCACCAGCGTCAAGGAACCTTCCTTAAGGAGACAACCCTTCAAAGGAGGTTCCTTGACGCTGGAGAGGGGCTGTCGATCTAGAGAATTGGATCTGTGCTCCAGTTCCCTGAATTGAGTCTGAATACATTTCAGTTTCCCCCTCCCCCACAGTCTCTGGACAATCCCTACGGATTTAGCGCTCCCCCGTGCTTACAAGAATATTGAAAAAATAATTGTATTCTTTTCGTTCAGACTAAGTGTTAAGCTGATAACTGTTCTCCTCTCGTGTCACCAAATTATGCAATACAGTCCAGATATATACACACACATACACCCAAAGGCCACTGTACACCGTGTATGTCAAGCCCATACTGGAGTATGCAGCACCAGTTTGGAACCCACACCTGGTCAAGCACGTCAAGAAATTAGAGGAAGTGCAAAGGTTTGCAACAAGACTAGTTCCAGAGCTATGGGGATTGTCTTACGAAGAAAGGTTAAGGGAAATCGGCCTGACGACACTGAAGGACAGGAGGGTTAGGGGAGACATGATAACGACGTACAAAATATTGCGAGGAATTGGCAAGGTGGACAGAGACAGGATGTTCCAGAGATGGGTCACAGAAACAAAGGGTCACAATTGGAAGTTGAAGACCCAGATAAATCAAAGAGATATGAAGAAATATTTTTTTCAGCCATAGAGTTGTCAGGAAGTGGAATAGTCTGGCAAGTGACGTAGTGGAGGCAGGAACCATACATAGCTTTAAGACGAGGCATGATCGAGCTCACGGAGCAGGGAGAGAGAGGACTAAGCAGCGATCAGTGAAGGGCCGGGGCCAGGAGCTGTGAATCGACCCCTGCAACCACAAATAAGCGAGTACGTACGCACACACAAGCACACGCACATTAGGAGAGTAAACATATACACGAACGGGCGCGCGCACACACACGCACAGCGATCACGTTAGCGATCAGTGAAGAGGCGGGGCCAGGAGCCGAGTCTCGACCCCTGCAACCACAATTAGATGAGTACACACAATCGGCAAGTGACTTTGACAACCATTAACTAACAAAACAGATCAAGTAAAGAGTCATAATCTTTTCATCTCAGAAATTATTTAATATTTAACCTTCCTGTGTTATTTAATATTCATTGTGCAATATATATATATATATATATATATATATATATATATATATATATATATATATATATATATATATATATATATATATATATATACATATATATATATGTATGTGTGTGTGTCGTGCCGAATAGGGAAAATTGGTCAATTAGCAAGAACTCATTTAAAATTAAGTCGTCCTTTCTAAATTTTCTCTTACGTTTAAAGACATCTTTTCATTTATGTTAATGTAAAAATTATTAATTTTGTACAAAAAGAATCTTAGAAAACTTACCTAACCTTATTACAACCAGCTCAATTTAATTTAGAATAATCCAACTAATTATATTTTAGATAAGTTTACAATAATTTAATAACAAACACAATGAAATATATTTTTTTCCGTTAGGTTAAGAATGATTTTTGCGAAATTATTGCATACACAAATTTTAGCTTGTCTTATACGGCAAAATTACAAGTTTTGCCAATATGGCGCAACATAAATACAAGAAAGTCCAGAAAACAAATGACTGTGTCATTTAAAAACAGAGTATGTGAGTAGATCGGGAGCTGCAGGTATTGGGTACATGGCAGGATTATTTTGATGAACTTTTAAATGTCGATGAAGAAAGGGAGGCAATTTCATGCACTGACGAGGGAGGTATAACACCTTTTAGGAGTGAAGAAGTCCATATGCGAGTATAAGGGAGGTGCGTGAGGCATTAAGTAGAATGAAAGGAGGTAAAGCAGCTGGAACTGATCGGATCATGACAGAAATGTTAAAAGCAGGGGGGGGGGGGTATAGTGTTGGAGTGGTTGGTATTTTTGTTCAATAAATGTATGAACAGATTGGCAGAGAGCGTGTATAGTTCCTTTATATAATTGGAAGGGGGATAAAAGAGATTGTATATCAGGTAAAGTGTATGGTAGGGTTATTATTGAAAGAATTAGAGGTATGACAGAGAGCAGGATTGCAGATCAGCAAGGAGGATTTAGAATGGGTAGGGGATGTGAACAGTATTTGAGTAAAGATAGGGATGTTTCATTGCATTTATGGATTTAGAAAAGGCATATGATAGGGAAGCAATGGAGCATACTGGTGCTGCATACTCCAGTATGGGCAAGACGTACACGGTGTACAGAGTCTTGAACGATTCCTTACTTAGGTGTTGAAACGCTATTCTTAGATTTGCCAGG
>NC_091367.1:17201419-17216419 GCF_038502225.1 Cherax quadricarinatus
CTCACTAAAATAAGACAGGAGGTAAATGATATAAAAATAAGTAAATAATGGAAATGGGTAAAACAGAGACAAATACCAGGTTTTGAATAACGAACGTGTGTAAAATATGAAAGATAAAATACAAGTCTATCCTCGAGAAACATGAAAACATAATAACATAAGCAGCACAGGAAATGCTTGCATACATAAGAGTGGCTTTCAAGGCCCTTGAAAAAAGTCATTCAGCAGCGTCTTCACCTCTTACATGCGACCCACTCCTGAGTACAGAGCGCTAGTGAGTCTCCTTAACTTATTCAGAGTAAATTGATACTCGAAAAAGACCAAAGGAAGTGCATCTAGACTGGTGTTTGAGCTGAAGAGACATGAACTATTGAAAACTAATGAATGCGATTAGTCTTCCGCCACTGGAAGACTGCATAATAAAAATAATGGAGACATTGACAGGATAAACAAGACGAGAATCTTTCCTAATTTAGGAAAAAGAGGGGGAAACAGCTAGAAATTAATCCAGAATCGCTATAGACACATAATAATAGTAAGATGAGTCATATAATGAGATGGTGGAAACAGACTCCATAATTTAGAAGAGAACCATAAACTAGAGATCAGTGTATTCCTAATCTTAAAAAAGGAGAGAGGTAGGTGGCATTAAACTACTGACCAGTGTTACTGACAAGCATAGTATGCAAAGTCATGGAGAAGCTTGTCAGGAAAAGACTGGATGAGAACCTAGAAAGAAATGAGATTTTACATGATAAGCAGTACAGTTTCAGGGGTGGAAAATCCTGCGTCACAAACCTACTGAAGTTTTATGGCAAGGTGACGGAAGTAATATAGGAGAGAGAAGGTTGAGTAGACTGCATTTTCTTGGACTGCAAGAAGGCTTTCGACAAAGTTCTGCACAAGTCATTAGTGCAAAAGCTAGAGAAGCAGGCAGGGATAACAGGGAAGGCACACACACACACACACACACACACACACACACACACACACACACACACACACACACACACACACACACACACATGATGTTAGGAAGTATTTCTTCAGATTCGTCAGGAAGTGGAATAGCCTAACAAGGGATGTAATATAGGCAGGAACCATACATAGCGTTAAGACGAGGTATGACAAAGCTCTGGAAGTAGAGAGAATACCTAGTCGCGATCGTGAAGAGGTGAGGCCAGGAGCTGTCTGTGTCTCGACCCCTGCAACCACAATTAGGTGAGTATACACACACACAGCCTGTTACTAAACCGAGACAGAACAAGAACAGAATGACAGCAGCTGAATGAGAGGACACAGAAGCAAAAGGGGCTAGGAAGAAAGACAAGGACAGAATCAGCAGCGGACAACAAGAGCAGGGTAGAGCAACAAGTGCAAGCACACACCGAACCACCCCCAGAATCCAACAACCAAACAAGCTATCCCAATACAAACCACAGTCCACACTTACAGCCCCCACCCCACACTATGCTGTAGACTCCCACAGCACACCATCAGGTCCCCCACCATTACAGACCCCCCAGAACAGTGTTGGAGAGGAAACTGAAGGCATGATACACCAACGCTGATGGAATAATGAATAGGTGGGAGTGGGAGGAAAGACTCAAAGAGGCATCACCGGACATCAAAGCTCTCACAGAAACCAAGCTCACAGGAGTGATAACAGATGCCATCTTTCCAATGGGATATCAAATCCTGACTAAAGACAGAGCTAACAGAGGCGGGTGGAGGAATGGCACCACTCATCAAAAACCGATGGGATTTTGATGAGCTGGAGAAAGGGGACAGAAGAGAAGCAAGACACTACATAATAGGAACACTTTAGTCAGGAGGTCCCAAGGTGGTAATTGCAGTGATGTATAACCCACCACAGAACAACAAAATGCCAAGGCAAGAGTAAGATGAGAGTAATAGAGCAATGGTTGACACACTTGCTGCAGTGGCCAGAAGGGTTCATGCGAACAGGGCAAAGTTGCTGATTATGGGTAACTTCAACCACAAAGAAATTGACTGGAAGAACCTGGAGCCACATGGGGGCCCAGAAACATGGAGGGCTAAGATGATGGAGGTGGCAATGGAAAACCTCATGTACCAACACGTAGAAGACGCTACCAGAGGGAGAGAGGAGAGGATGAACCAGTAAGATTGGACCTAGTATTCACTTTGAGTAGTGCAGACACTGAGGACAGCACATATGAAAGACTGCTCTGGTCCAGTGATCATGTAGTTTTGAGCTTCAAATACATAGTAGAGTTGCAAGTGGAGATGGAAGCAGGAAGAACAGGATGATTGAAGCCAAACTACAAGAGAGGGGACTACACAGGGTTCAGTGGGACAGAGAACTGGCAGGGAAGTCAGTGAACGAAATAAGATATGTGATAACAATATGCAAGGAAGCTGAGAAGAGGTTTGCACCCAAGGGTAACAGAAATAGAGAGAAAGCCAGGATAAGCCTTTGGTTCACCCAAAGGTGTAGACGCCAAAAACAAGTGTGCTAGAGAATGGAAGAAGTATAGAAGGCAAAGGACCCAGGAGAATAAGAAGAAAAGTAGTAGAGGCAGAAATGAACATGCACAGGTAAGAAGGGAGGCCCAACGACAATATGAAAATGACACAGCAGCGAAACCCAAATCTGACCCGAAGCTGTTGTATAACCACATCAGGAAGAAAACAGTCAAGGACCAGATAATCAGGCTGGGGAAGGATGAGAGATCACAAGAAACGACCACGAAATATGTGAGGAGCTCAACATGAGATTCAAAGAAGTGTTCACAGAGGAGACAGAAGGGGCTCCAGAAAGACAGAGAAGTGGGGTACACCATCAACTGTTGGATACATACAACAACCGATACATACAACAATACATACAACCGAGGAAGAAGTGAAGAGGCTGCTGAGCGAGCTAGATACCTCAAAGGCAATGGAGCCAGATAACAGAAAGGGAGCAGAGGCGCAATGTGTACCCGTAACAACAATATTCAACATATCTATCGAAACAGGGCGACTACCTGAAGAATGGAAGACAGTAAATGTAGTCCCAATTTTTAAGAAAGGAGATAGACATGAAGCACTAAACTACAGACCAGTACCACTGACATGTATAGTATGCATAGTCATAGAGAAGATTATCAGAAGAGTGGCGGAACACCTAGAAAAGAATGAGCAGATAACTACAGCCAGCACGGTTTCCGGGACGGGAAATCCTCTATCACAAACCTACTGTACTATGACAGGGTGACAGCAGTGAGACAAGAGAGAGTGCGGTGGGTAGATTGCATTTTCTTGAACTGTGAGAAGGCGTTTGACATAGTTCCACACAAGAGATTAGTGCAAAAGCTGGAGGACCAGACAGGGATAACAGGGAAAGCACTGCAATGGATCAGGGAATACCTGTCAGGAAGACAACAGCGAGTAATGGTACATGGCGAGGTGTCAGAGTGGGCGATTGTGACGAGCGGGGTGCCACAGGGGTCAGTCCTCGGACTGATGCTGTTTCTGGTATTCTTGAACGACATGACGAAAGGAATAGACTCCGAAGTGTACCTGTTTGCAGATGATGTGATGTTGATGAGAAGAATCCAATCGGATGAGGACCAGGCAGAACTACAAAGGGATCTGGACCGACTGCAGGCCTTGTCCAGCAACTGGCACCTGGAGTTCAACCCCACCAAGTGCAAAGTCATTGGGGAAGGGCAAAGAAGACTGGAGACGGAGTACAGTACAAAGGGGGGAGAGACTATAATCCTCACTCAATGAAAAGAATCTTGGGGTGAGTATAACACCAGGCGCATCTCCTGAGGCGTACATCAGCCAAATAACTGATGCAGCATATGGGCGCCTAGCAAACATAAGAACAGCATTCCAACATCTTAATAAGGAATCATTCAGGACCCTGTACACTGTGTGCGTTAGGCCTATATTGGATTATGCAGCACCAGTTTAGAACCCACACCTAGCCATGCACGTAAACCAGAGAAATTGCAAAGGTTTGCAACAAGACTAGTCCCAGAGCTAAGGGGTATGTCCCACGAGGAGAGGTTAAGGAAAATTGACCTGATGACACTGGAGGACAGGATAAGGGGGGATATGATAACGACATATAAAATACTGAGAGGAATCGACAAGGTGGACAGAGACAGGATGTTCCAGAGATGGGACAGCAACAACGGGACACAGTTGGAAACTGAAGACTCAGATGAATCACAGGGATGTTAGGAAGCATTTCTTCAGTCGCAGAGTTGTCAGGAAGGGTAATAGTTTGGGAAGCGATGTAGTGGAGGTAGGATCCATACATAGCTTTAAGTAAAGGTATGATAAAGCTCATGGTGCAGGGAGAGTGACCAAGTAGCGGACAGTGAAGAGGTGGGGCCAGGAACTTGGACTCGACCCCTGCAACCTCAACTAGGTGAGTACAACTAGGCAAGTACACACACACACACACACACACACACACACACACACACACACACACACACACACACACACACACACACACACGCACGCACACACACACACACACACACCAGGACCAGGCAGGACTTCAAAGAGACCTGGACAGACTGGACACCTGGTCCAGCAAATGGCTTCTCGAATTTAATCCTGCCAAATGCAAAGTCATGAAGATAGGGGAAGGGCACAGAAGACCACAGACAGAGTATAGGCTAGGTGGCCAAAGACTGCAAACCTCACTCAAGGAGAAAGATCTTGGGGTGAGTATAACACCGAGCATGTCTCCGGAAGCACACATCAATCAGATAACTGCTGCAGCATATGGGCGCCTGGCAAACCTGAGAACAGCATTCCGATACCTTAGTAAGGAATCATTCAAGACACTGTACACCGTGTATGTCAGGCCCATACTGGAGTATGCAGCACCTGTTTGGAACCCGCACTTGATAAAGCACGTCAAGAAACTAGAGAAAGTACAAAGGTTTGCAACAAGGTTAGTTCCAGAGCTAAGGGGAATGTCCTATGAAGAAAGATTAAGGGAAATCGGCCTGACGACACTGGAGGACAGGAGGGTCAGGGGAGACATGATAACGACATATAAAATACTGCGTAGAATAGACAAGGTGGACAAGGACAGGATGTTCCAGGGAGGGGACACAGAAACAAGAGGCCACAATTGGAAGTTGAAGACACAAATGAGTCAGAGAGATAGTAGGAAGTATTTCTCCAGTCATAGAGTTGTAAGGCAGTGGAATAGCCTAGAAAATGACGTAGTGGAGGCAGGAACCATACACAGTTTTAAGACGAGGTTTGATAAAGCTCATGGAGCGGGGAGAGAGAGGGCCTAGTAGCAACCGGTGAAGAGGCGGGGCCAGGAGCTAGGACTCGACCCCTGCAACCACAAATAGGTGAGTACAAATAGGTGAGTACACACACACACACACACACACACACACACACACACACACACACACATACACACACACACACACACACATACACACACACCAGGCGCAAAGGCTGAAGAAGGAAAGAGGGAGCCTCATTAGGAATGACCAGGAAGTCTGTGAGGAGCTGAAGAAAAGATTTAAGGAAGTGTTTTCAGTGAAATCAGGAACACTGCCAATGGAATAGAGTGCATCAACAACTACTGTACACAATACAGATACCAGAAGGAGAGGTAAAAAAAAATACTGAGTGTCTGTGGTTCAATTCTCGGCATGTGTAGGAACGTTGGGCACGATTCCTTACACCTGCTGTCACTGTTCACCTAGAAGTAAGTAGGTACGTTGGTACTCACCTAGTTGTGGTTGCAGGGGTCGAGAATCAGCTCCTGACCCCGCCTCTTCGTTGATCGCTACTAGGTCCTCTCTCCCTGCTCAATGAAGCTAAATAACAAAAAGGCACAATACCGTGACTGGAACGATACACAAATAACCCGCACATAAAAGAGAGAAGCTTACGAGGACGTTTCGGTCCGACTTGGACCATTTACAAAGTCACACTAACCAGAAGTGGAGCAGGACGGCTATATATAGGCAGGAAGAGGTAGTGGTGTATCCATGATGCTATGTATAGTTTCTGCCTCCACAGCATCACTTGCTAGACTTTTCTACTTCCTGACAACTCTATGACTGAAGAAATACTTCCTAAAATCCCCTTGACTCATCTGAGTCTTCAACTTCCAAATGTGACCCCTTGTTTCTGTGTCCCTTCTCTGGAGCATCCTGTCTCTGTCCACCTTATCTATTCCACCCAGTAGTTTTTATGTCGTTATCATGTCTCTCCTCCAGCGTCGTCAGGCCCATTTCCCTTAACCTATCTTTGTAGGACATTCCCCTTAGCTCTGGAATTAACCTTGTCGCAAACCTTTTCACTTTCTCTAATTTCTAGACGTGCTTGACCAGGTGTGGGTTCCAAACAGGTGCTACATACTCCAGTATGGGCCTGACGTACACGATGTACAGTGTCTTTAACGATTCCTTACTAAGGTATCGAAACGCTATTCTCAGGTTTGCCAGGCACCCATATGCTGCAGCAGTTATCTGGTTGATGTGTGCTTTGGGAGACATGCTCGGTGTTATACTCACCCTAAGATCTTTCTCCTTGAGCGAAGTTTGCAATCTTTGGCCACCTAGCTTATACTCTGAACTTGACACCCCTACATGTGTGATGCAAAGGGAAGAAAAAGGTGAAGTTTCAGGACGTCAGTCTTCTTCCCGGTGGTGTAGTGTCACTCATGTACACTCCGTGACATCATCATAGTCCTCTTATGCACGCCGTGATATCATTGTGGCAGTGTGTTCCTCCAGTGACCAATAGATGTCGCTGCTGTGTGTCAGCACAGTCATCTAATTCTGGACTTATATATTTTTCTCTCTTCTGTATCTTGCTATATTATTTCTCTTTAGTACCAATATGTTTTATTTATACAAAAATTTTTCACACCATTTTATTCCAGCAGTGTGCAAGTAGTGTACTATGCTACTGTGTTGTTGCTACTTATGTGTCCTGGATATCCCTGTGTAGTGTTGCCTGGTGTCCTAGTGAACACTGAATTCCATAATGCCCTAGAAGTGTTACTATAGTTTCGTGTTGCGTATTTCAGACTTATTTAGGAATTTTCGTCATTTTTTTTGTGTGTTTTAGGCTTCACTTAAACTAGCCTGAACCGCTTTTGTTTGTGCTATTGGTTGTAGTTTAATAACTAATTCACGAATTCTTTCAAGGTGTGTCTAGCATGGTGAATTTGTTCTAGCTATTTTACTCTGTGTTCTTTTTTTAATGTTTATTTAGGTTAGTTAAAGATTAGCCAGTATTCTCCCGTCCCGGGCCTTTTCCAAGTGGTGGCTCGGCCTTGGCTCCCTCTTTAGGGAGTGTCTGAGACCTAAGTCTCCCATGGGAGGAGGCACAAGTACCTCTTCATCTTTGGGACCAACTGTCCCCAGGCCTAGCCACACGCTAGGCCTCTCTGGTCTGCCATCCCCGCCACAAGGGGGCAAATGGGAATGACAGTCTTATGAGCTAAAGGCTCGGGCTCAGGCACCTACCCTACCCTAGAGAGGTTAGGCATGGTGTCGATGTTTATTTAGGAGTGGTAGTATGTTCATCTCTTTACTCAGTTTTTTTCTCCGCTAGTTAGAATTGGGTATATTATGTTTTTTTTAAAAAGAGAAGGATAATTAGTTCTTGTATTAAGTACAGTCACATTTTTCATCGTTCAGTTGATACTTGTCTTTATTCTCTGTTCTATATTTATTTTTGAGCCAGAGATTGTCCAAGAGTCTCCCAGCAAGTATAAGGGGAATTACCAATAGACTCATGGTTGTCTTTATGAGGGAGCTGAACAGATACCTAACGTCAGTACCTGATGGGCCGAGATGTGGTTCGTATGTTGGACTACATAAGAACATAAGAACATAAGAATGTAGGAACACTGCAGAAGGCCTACTGGCCCATACGAGGCAGGTCCTTATCAAAACGACATCTACCTAAAGCTACTCAAGAAATAACTCCCGTACCCCTTGACACCAATCAAACCCAGCCCCTCCCACTCATATATTTGTCCAGTCTCTTCTTGTGCAAGAAAGGTATAAAATACCGACAATATGAAAGTTAAGACACATGTGCAACATCTGGATATCTTTATTGTAGACGTTTCGCCATCCAGTGGCTTTATCAATACAGATTCTAGGACATAATAGGAAGACAGAAGAACTATATACAAAAGATGAGGTAATCAGTCCCTCGGCCTTGGAGTTAGTGTTCACAGCATCGTGGTGGAGGAGAGTCTGGAGCAAAGGCAAGAAGACTGGCGTTTTATAGGCGTCAGTGGAAGGGACGGGCAGCAGACGAGGGCAGTCACTGGTAGGCGGGATTCCCCAGTGGAAGTAGGTCCTTCCCAAAGAGATGGGTTAGTTGCAGCAGCCGTGAAGAAGGTCTTGTAGATGTCCTCTGAACCAAGATTCCATGATGTTGCAGTGTCTGACAAGTTGTGCAAGAAAGGTATAAAATACCGACAATATGAAAGTTAAGACACATGTGCAACATCTGGATATCTTTATTGTAGACGTTTCGCCATCCATCACGGCTGCTGCAACTAACCCATCTCTTTGGGAAGGACCTACTTCCACTGGGGAATCCCGCCTACCAGTGACTGCCCTCGTCTGCTGCCCGTCCCTTCCACTGACGCCTATAAAACGCCAGTCTTCTTGCCTTTGCTCCAGACTCTCCTCCACCACGATGCTGTGAACACTAACTCCAAGGCCGAGGGACTGATTACCTCATCTTTTGTATATAGTTCTTCTGTCTTCCTATTATGTCCTAGAATCTGTATTGATAAAGCCACTGGATGGCGAAACGTCTACAATAAAGATATCCAGATGTTGCACATGTGTCTTAACTTTCATATTGTCGGTATTTTATACCTTTCTTGCACAACTTGTCAGACACTGCAACATCATGGAATCTTGGTTCAGAGGACATCTACAAGACCTTCTTCACGGCTGCTGCAACTAACCCATCTCTTTGGGAAGGACCTACTTCCACTGGGGAATCCCGCCTACCAGTGACTGCCCTCGTCTGCTGCCCGTCCCTTCCACTGACGCCTATAAAACGCCAGTCTTCTTGCCTTTGCTCCAGACTCTCCTCCACCACGATGCTGTGAACACTAACTCCAAGGCCGAGGGACTGATTACCTCATCTTTTGTATATAGTTCTTCTGTCTTCCTATTATGTCCTAGAATCTGCATTGATAAAGCCACTGGATGGCGAAACGTCTACAATAAAGATATCCAGATGTTGCACATGTGTCTTAACTTTCATTCAGTCTCTTCTTAAAGCTACCTAAGGTCCTAGCCTCTATCACCCCTCTGGGAAGACTGTTCCACGCATCTACAACTCTGTTAGAAAACCAGTACTTACCTATGTCCTTTCTAAATCTAAATTTATCCAACTTAAATCCATTATTCCTGGTTCTTACCTGGTTCGACACCCTCAGTACTTTATTAATGTCTCCCTTGTTTATGCCTGTCATCTACTTATACACTTCAATGATATCTCCCCTCATTCTACGCCTCTCCAGAGAGTGGAGATTTAAGGCTTTAAGTCTATCTTCATACGGGAGGTTCCTTACACAGTAAATCATTTTAGTCATTCTTCTCTGTATGTTCTCTAATGAGTCTATGTCCATCCGTGCGGCCAACGGTAACAGCTTGGTTGATCAGACCCTGATCTACCGGGAGGCCTGGTCAAGGACTGGACCGCTGGGGTGATGATCCCCGGAACACCCTACAGGTACGCTTATCTAAATTAACGTTTCGACATGGCTGTTTTTGCTAGCCTGTTGCAGCGATTGTTTCTTTCAACGCATTTTTGGTTCTCCAGGTAAGTGTACACCTGCACCTCGTCTTATGATTTTTTTATTGGTATTTTAATCCCCTCTTGTAAATATTTACGTTTTAGATTTAATAACTGCAGTGAGCTCTCTTGTGTAGGGCCTGACATGATTATGACGTTTAAATTAGTGAGAGGGATTAACAGGGTAGACAGAGCAAGTCTGTTTGAGAGGCGGGACTTGGGTACACAAGGGCATAGCTGGAGGGTAAACATATATACAAGTCATATAGATATCGGGAAATACTCAGTGAACCGTCTGGCAAATTTAAAAGCAGTTTTCAGAAACTCAAAATGGCGCCATTCACGACACCATACAACATATATTGGAGTATGCAGCACCGGTATGGAGCCCACACCTGATACAGCAAATAGGAGCTAAGGGGTATGAGTTAGGAGAAGAGACCGAGGAAGATAAATCTGCGAGAAAACAGGGACAGAAGGATTTTGGCTGTCATGATAACGACGTACAAAATACCGAGAGGGAGGTTAGTTAAGATTCGTCAGGAAACAAGACAAGTGTTTCCTGACGTGTGTCGCAAGCTGGAGCTTTTGGTCATCCGACCGAGGCCTTCCACTGGCTTACCCGTCCTTTAAAATTTATGGTAATTATAATCATTATATTTGTACTGAGACAGAGAGTGAACCTGAACAGTTAAGAAACCGGGAGATAAAAACGCAGATAAGCCATAGAGAGTCAAGTGGAGTTGTCAAATGCAAAAACCTGCAGAGCAAACTGGAAAAAGTCTCCCAAAGCGTAGAGAAAAAACCCAGAAGGGGCCAGGAGCTTAAACC
Organism: Cherax quadricarinatus; assembly: GCF_038502225.1. Classification (NCBI taxonomy): domain Eukaryota; kingdom Metazoa; phylum Arthropoda; class Malacostraca; order Decapoda; family Parastacidae; genus Cherax; species Cherax quadricarinatus. Next base: position 17,212,061 of record NC_091367.1, read on the forward strand.
TTTCAAATACTCATAAAAATGTATTCACCTATAAATACATACTGTTGAGAACACGCGCGCACACACACACACACACACACACACACACACACTGGGGCTGGGAATCGACCTCTGCAACGACATACAGGCGAGTACACACACAATACGAATTTAGAGATGAAAAACCCTGTATCACAAATTTACTTGATTTGCATAACAGGTGACAGAAGTGAGAGGAAAACACGAGGAGGGATGGACTTGTGATGGACGTCATGGTGACGACGATGATGATGACTTAAGCAACAGCAGCAGTAGTAGCAGCAACAGCAGCAGTAGTAGTAGCAGCAACAGCAGCAGTAGTATCAGCAACAGCAGCAGTAGTACCAGCAACAGCAGCAGTAGTAGCAGCAACAGCAGCAGTAGTACCAGCAACAGCAGCAGTAGTACCAGCAACAGCAGTAGTAGTACCAGCAACAGCAGTAGTAGTACCAGCAACAGCAGCAGTAGTACCAGCAACAGCAGCAGTAGTACCAGCAACAGCAGCAGTAGTACCATCAACAGCAGCAGTAGTACCAGCAACAGCAGTAGTACCATCAACAGCAGTAGTAGTACCAGCAACAGCAGCAGTAGTACCAGCAACAGCAGTAGTAGTAGTACCATCAACAGCAGCAGTAGTACCAGCAACAGCAGTAGTAGTACCAGCAACAGCAGCAGTAGTACCAGCAACAGCAGCAGTAGTACCAGCAACAGCAGCAGTAGTACCAGCAACAGCAGTAGTAGTACCAGCAACAGCAGTAGTAGTACCAGCAACAGCAGCAGTAGTACCAGCAACAGCAGCAGTAGTACCAGCAACAGCAGCAGTAGTACCAGCAACAGCAGCAGTAGTACCAGCAACAGCAGTAGTAGTACCAGCAACAGCAGCAGTAGTACCAGCAACAGCAGTAGTAGTACCAGCAACAGCAGTAGTAGTACCAGCAACAGCAGTAGTAGTAGTAGCAGCAACAGCAGTAGTAGTAGTACTAGCAACAGCAGTAGTAGTAGTACTAGCAACAGCAGTAGTAGTAGTACTAGCAACAGCAGTAGTAGTAGTACTAGCAACAGCAGTAGTAGTAGCAGCAACAGCAGTAGTAGTAGCAGCAACAGCACTAGTAGTAGTACCAGCAACAGCACTAGTAGTAGTACCAGCAACAGCACTAGTAGTAGTACCAGCAACAGCACTAGTAGTAGTACCAGCAACAGCACTAGTAGTAGTACCAGCAAACAGCACTAGTAGTAGTACCAGCAACAGCACTAGTAGTAGTACCAGCAACAGCAGTAGTAGTAGTACCAGCAACAGCAGTAGTAGTAGTACCAGCAACAGCACTAGTAGTAGTACCAGCAACAGCACTAGTAGTACCAGCAACAGCAGTAGTAGTAGTACCAGCAACAGCACTAGTAGTAGTACCAGCAACAGCACTAGTAGTAGTACCAGCAACAGCAGTAGTAGTAGTACCAGCAACAGCATTAGTAGTAGTACCAGCAACAGCACTAGTAGTACCAGCAACAGCAGTAGTAGTAGTACCAGCAACAGCACTAGTAGTACCAGCAACAGCACTAGTAGTAGTACCAGCAACAGCACTAGTAGTAGTACCAGCAACAGCACTAGTAGTAGTACCAGCAACAGCAGTAGTAGTACCAGCAACAGCACTAGTAGTAGTACCAGCAACAGCAGTAGTAGTAGTACCAGCAACAGCATTAGTAGTAGTACCAGCAACAGCACTAGTAGTACCAGCAACAGCAGTAGTAGTAGTACCAGCAACAGCACTAGTAGTACCAGCAACAGCACTAGTAGTAGTACCAGCAACAGCACTAGTAGTAGTACCAGCAACAGCACTAGTAGTAGTACCAGCAACAGCACTAGTAGTACCAGCAACAGCACTAGTAGTAGTACCAGCAACAGCACTAGTAGTAGTACCAGCAACAGCACCGTTAGTAGTACCAGCAACAGCACTAGTAGTAGTACCAGCAACAGCACTAGTAGTAGTACCAGCAACAGCACTAGTAGTAGTACCAGCAACAGCAGTAGTAGTAGTACCAGCAACAGCACTAGTAGTAGTACCAGCAACAGCACTAGTAGTACCAGCAACAGCAGTAGTAGTAGTACCAGCAACAGCACTAGTAGTAGTACCAGCAACAGCACTAGTAGTAGTACCAGCAACAGCAGTAGTAGTAGTACCAGCAACAGCATTAGTAGTAGTACCAGCAACAGCACTAGTAGTACCAGCAACAGCAGTAGTAGTAGTACCAGCAACAGCACTAGTAGTACCAGCAACAGCACTAGTAGTAGTACCAGCAACAGCACTAGTAGTAGTACCAGCAACAGCACTAGTAGTAGTACCAGCAACAGCACTAGTAGTAGTACCAGCAACAGCACTAGTAGTAGTACCAGCAACAGCAGTAGTAGTAGTACCAGCAACAGCAGTAGTAGTACCAGCAACAGCAGTAGTAGCAGTACCAGCAACAGCAGTAGTAGTACTAGCAGCAGCAATAACAGCAGTAGTAGTAGTAGTAGTAGCAGCAGCAGTAGTAATAGCAGCAACAGCAGCAGCAATAACAGCATTAGTAGTAGTAACAGCAGCAGAACCAGTAACAGTAGCAGCAGCAGTAACAGTAGCAGCAGCAACGAGAAGCAGCAAAAATAATACCACGAGCATCAATATTGCATATACCAGACTGGGCGGCTGTACAAAGCAGCAGCACCATCAATATTATGCAAATATCTCAGGCTATTTTTACCACAAACACCTGGAAACAAGTTGTTCCAAGGTGACACACACCATAAAGACGTGGCAACAAGTTGCTCCAAGGTAACACACGCCACAAAGACCTGGTAACAAGTTGCTCCAAGGTGATACACGCCACAAAGACCTGGCAACAAGTTGCTCCAAGGTGACTCCCCACAAAGACCTGGCAACAAGTTGCTCCAAGGTGACACACCACAAAGACCTGGCAACAAGTTGCTCGAAGGTGACTCCCCACAAAGACCTGGCAACAAGTTGCTCCAAGGTGATACACGCCACAAAGACCTGGCAACAAGTTGCTCCAAGGTGACTCCCCACAAAGACCTAGCAACAAGTTGCTCCAAGGTGATTCACCACAAAGACCTGGCAACAAGTTGCTCCAAGGTGACTCCCCACAAAGACCTGGCAACAAGTTGCTCCAAGGTGACTCCCCACAAAGACCTGGCAACAAGTTGCTCCAAGGTGACTCCCCACAAAGACCTGGCAACAAGTTGCTCCAAGGTGACTCCCCACAAAGACCTGGCAACAAGTTGCTCCAAGGTGACTCCCCACAAAGACCTGGCAACAAGTTGCTTCAAGGTGACTCCCCACAAAGACCTGGCAACAAGTTGCTCCAAGGTGACTCCCCACAAAGACCTGGCAACAAGTTGCTTCAAGGTAACTCCCCACAAAGACCTGGCAACAAGTTGCTCCAAGGTGACTCCGCACAAAGACCAGGCAACAAGTTGCTTCAAGGTGACTCCCCACAAAGACCAGGCAACAAGTTGCTCCAAGGTGACTCCCCACAAAGACCAGGCAACAAGTTGCTCCAAGGTGACTCCCCACAAAGACCAGGCAACAAGTTGCTTCAAGGTGACTCCCCACAAAGACCAGGCAACAAGTTGCTCCAAGGTGACTCCCCACAAAGACCTGGCAACAAGTTGCTTCAAGGTGACTCCCCACAAAGACCAGGCAACAAGTTGCTCCAAGGTGACTCCCCACAAAGACCTGGCAACAAGTTGCTTCAAGGTGACTCCCCACAAAGACCAAGCAACAAGTTGCTCCAAGGTGACTCCCCACAAAGACCTGGCAACAAGTTGCTCGAAGGTGACTCCCCACAAAGACCTGGCAACAAGTTGCTCCAAGGTGACTCCCCACAAAGACCTGGCAACAAGTTGCTCCAAGGTGACTCAACACAAAGACCTAGCAACAAGTTGCTTCAAGGTGACTCCCCACAAAGACCAGGCAACAAGTTGCTCCAAGGTGACTCCCCACAAAGACCTGGCAACAAGTTGCTCCAAGGTGACTCCCCACAAAGACCTGGCAACAAGTTGCTTCAAGGTGACTCCCCACAAAGACCAGGCAACAAGTTGCTCCAAGGTGACTCCCCACAAAGACCTGGCAACAAGTTGCTTCAAGGTGACTCCCCACAAAGACCAGGCAACAAGTTGCTCCAAGGTGACTCCCCACAAAGACCTGGCAACAAGTTGCTCCAAGGTGACACACCACAAAGACCTGGCAACAAGTTGCTCCAAGGTGACTCCCCACAAAGACCTGGCAACAAGTTGCTCCAAGGTGATACACGCCACAAAGACCTGGCAACAAGTTGCTCCAAGATGAC